>NW_027554098.1:0-116161 GCF_045843805.1 Urocitellus parryii | reverse complement strand
AAACACGGTTTGTGCTAGCTCTTTGAAACTTGGCACAACAATGTAGTTTTCAAGTTCTATCGCTAGGGTTTGTGTGCTGTTGAAGTAGCCCCAAGCAGAGACTGACGAGAATCCCTTTCATTGAAAGGGGTTGCCAAGCTTCCAAAAAACTACGAGTTTCCAGAAATCTCAGCAAACATTTTTTCACCCAATCTTGATGATACTTCCATTTAATGATCAGTACACCAATCCCACATGGCTCACCAAATTTCGTTCTTCTAGGTTAAACCGTTCCTTTGCAGTAACCGTTTTCATGTTTAGGTTTCACTCTGTTTTCTCCTATATGGATACATGTAGTTGGAACTCTAAATCAAATACGGTTTGTGCTAGCTCTTTGAACTTGGCACAATAATGTAGTTCCAAGTTCTATCGCTATGGTTTGTGTGCTATTGAAGTAGCCCCAAGCAGAGACTGACGAGAATCCCTTTCATAGAAAGGGGTTGCCAGGCTTCCAAAAAACTGCGAGTTTCCTGAAATCTCAGCAAACATTTTTTCACCCAGGCTTGATGATACTTCCATTTAATGATCAGTACACCAATCCCACTTGGCTCACCAAATTTCGTTCTTCTAGGTTAAACGGTTCCTTGCAGTAACCGTTTTCATGTTTAGGTTTCACTCTGTTTTCTCCTATATGGATACATGTAGTTGGAACTCTAAATCAAACACGGTTTGTGCTAGCTCTTTGAAACTTGGCACAATAATGTAGTTCCAAGTTCTATCGCTATGGTTTGTGTGCTATTGAAGTAGCCCCAAGCAGAGACTGAAGAGAATCCCTTTCATTGAAAGGGGTTGCCAAGCTTCCAAAAAACTACGAGTTTTCTGAAATCTCAGCAAACAATTTTTCACCCAATTTTGATTATACTTGCAGGTAGTGATCAGTACACGAATCCCACTTGGCTCACCAAATTTCGTTCTTCTAGGTTAAAACGTTCCTTTGCAGTAACCGTTTTTCATGTTTTGGTTTCACTCTGTTGTCTCCTATATGGATACATGTAGTTGGAACTCTAAATCAAACACGGTTTGTGCTAGCTCTTTGAAACTTGGCACGATAATGTAGTTCCAAGTTCTATCGCTATGGTTTGTGTGCTATTGAAGTTGCCCCAAGCAGAGACTGACGAGAATCCCTTTCATAGAAAGGGGTTGCCAGGCTTCCAAAAAAACTGCGAGTTTCCTGAAATCTCAGCAAGCATTTTTTCACCCAATCTTGATAATACTTGCAGGTAGTGATCAGTAAACCAATGCCATTTCTCTCACCAAATTTCGTTCTTCTAGGTTAAACCGTTCCTTTGCAATAACCGTTTTCATATTTAGGTTTCACTCTGTTTTCTCGTATATGGATACATGTAGTTGGAACTCTAAATTAAACACGGGTTGTACTAGCTCTTTGAAACTTGGCACAATAATGTAGTTCCAAGTTCTATCGCTATGGTTTGTGTGCTATTGAAGTAGCCCCAAGCAGAGACTGACAAGCATCACTTTCATTGAAAGGGGTTGCCAGGCTTCCAAAAAACTGCGAGATTCCTGAAATCTCAGCAAACATTTTTTCACCCAGTCTTGATGATACTTCCATTTAATGATCAGTACACCAATCCCACTTGGCTCACCAAATTTCGTTCTTCTAGGTTAAACCGTTCCTTTGCAGTAATCGTTTTCATATTTAGGTTTCACTCTGTTTTCTCCTATATAGATACATGTAGTTGGAACTCTAAATCAAACACGGTTTGTGCTAGCTCTTTGAAACTTGGCACAATAATGTAGTTTCAAGTTCTATCGCTAGGGTTTGTGTGCTATTGAAGTAGCCCCAAGCAGAGACTGACGAGAATCCCTTTCATTGAAAGGGGTTGCCAAGCTTCCAAAAAACTACGAGTTTCCTGAAATCTCAGCAAACATTTTTTCACCCAATCTTGATGATACTTCCATTTAATGATCAATACACCAATCCCACTTGGCTCACCAAGTTTCGTTCTTCTAGGTTAAAACCGTTCCTTTGCAGTAACCGTTTTCATGTTTAGGTTTCACTCTGTTTTCTCCTATATGGATACATGTAGTTGGAACTCTAAATCAAACACGGTTTGTGCTAGCTCTTTGAAACTTGGCACAATAATGTAGTTCCCAAGTTCTATCACTATGGTTTGTGTGCTATTGAAGTAGCCCCAAGCAGAGACTGACGAGAATCACTTTCATTGAAGGGGTTGCCAAGCTTCCAAAAACTACGAGTTTCCTGAAATCTCAGCAAACAATTTTTCACCCAATCTTGATGATACTTGCAGGTATTGATCAGTACACGAATCCCACTTGGCTCACGAAATTTCGTTCTTCTAGGTTAAACCATTCCTTTGCAGTAACCGTTTTCATGTTTAGGTTTCACTCTGTTTTCTCCTATATGGATACATGTAGTTGGAACTCTAAATCAAACACGGTTTGTGCTAGCTCTTTGAAACTTGGCACAATAATGTAGTTCCAAGTTCTATCGCTATGGTTTGTGTGGTATTGAAGTAGCCCCAAGCAGAGACTGACGAGAATCCCTTTCATAGAATGGGGTTGCCAGGCTTCCAAAAAACTGCGAGTTTCCTGAAATCTCAGCAAACATTTTTTTCACCCAATCTTGATGATACTTCCATTTAATGATCAGTACACCAATCCCACTTGGCTCACCAAATTTCGTTCTTCTAGGTTAAACCGTTCCTTTTCAGTAACCGTTTTCATGTTTAGGTTTCACTCTGTTTTCTCCTATATGGATACATGTAGTTGGAACTCTAAATCAAACACGGTTTGTGCGAGCTCTTTGAAACTTGGCACAATAATGTAGTTCCAAGTTCAATCGCTATGGTTTGTGTGCTATTGAAGTAGCCCCAAGCAGAGACTGACGAGAATCACTTTCATTGAAGGGGTTGCCAAGCTTCCAAAAAACTACGAGTTTCCTGAAATCTCAGCAAACATTTTTTCACCCAATCTTGATGATACTTGCAGGTAGTGATCAGTACACGAATCCCACTTGGCTCACTAAATTTCGTCCTCCTAGTTTAAAACGTTCCTTTGCAGTAACCGTTTTCATGTTTAGGTTTCACTCTGTTTTCTCCTATATGGATACATGTAGTTGGAACTCTAAATCAAACACGGTTGTGCTAGCTCTTTGAAACTTGGCACAATAATGTAGTTCCAAGTTCTATCGCTATGGTTTGTGTGCTATTGAAGTAGCCCCAAGCAGAGACTGACGAGAATCCCTTACATAGAAAGGGGTTGCCAGGCTTCCAAAAAACTGCGAGTTTCCTGAAATCTCAGCAAACATTTTTTCACCCAGTCTTGATGATACTTCCATTTAATGATCAGTACACCAATCCCACTTGGCTCACCAAATTTCGTTCTTCTAGGTTAAACCGTTCCTTTGCAGTAATCGTTTTCATATTTAGGTTTCACTCTGTTTTCTCCTATATAGATACATGTAGTTGGAACTCTAAATCAAACACGGTTTGTGCTAGCTCTTTGAAACTTGGCACAATAATGTAGTTTCAAGTTCTATCGCTAGGGTTTGTGTGCTATTGAAGTAGCCCCAAGCAGAGACTGACGAGAATCCCTTTCATAGAAAGGGTTGCCAGGCTCCCAAAAAACTGCGAGTTTCCTGAAATCTCAGCAAACAATTTTTCACCCAATCTTGATAATACTTGCAGGTAGTGATCAGTAAACCAATGCCATTTCTCTCACCAAATTTCGTTCTTCTAAGTTAAACCATTCCTTTGTAGTAACCGTTTTCATGTTTAGGTTTCACTCTGTTTTCTCGTATATGGATACAGGTTGTTGGAACTCTAAATCAAACACGGGTTGTAGTAGCTCTTTGAAACTTGGCACAATAATGTAGTTCCAAGTTCTATCGCTATGGTTTGTGTGCTATTGCAGTAGCCCCAATAAGAGACTGACAAGAATCCCTTTCATTGAACGGGGTTGCCAAGCTTCCAAAAAACTGCGAGTTTCCTGAAATCTCAGAAAACATTTTTTCACCCAATCTTGATGATACTTCCATTTAATGATCAGTACACGAATCCCATTGGCTCACCAATTTCGTTCTTCTAGGTTAAACCGTACCTTTGCAGTAACCGTTTTCATGTTTAGGTTTCACTCTGTTTTCTCCTATATGGATACATGTAGTTGGAACTCTAAATCAAACACGGTTTGTGCTAGCTCTTTGAAACTTGGCACAATAATGTAGTTCCAAGTTCTATCGCTATGGTTTGTGTGCTATTGAATTAGCCCCGAGCAGAGACTGACGAGAATCCCTTTCATTGAAAGGGGTTGCCAAGCTTCCAAAAAACTACGAGTTTCCTGAAATCTCAGCAAACAATTTTTCACCCAATTTTGATTATACTTGCAGGTAGTGATCAGTACACGAATCCCAATTGGCTCACCAAATTTCGTTTTTTCTAGGTTAAAACGTTCCTTTGCAGTAACCGTTTTCATGTTTAGGTTTCACTCTGTTTTCTCCTATATGGATACATGTATTTGGAACTCTAAATCAAACACGGTTGTGCTAGCTCTTTGAAACTTTTCACAATAATGTAGTTCCAAGTTCTATCGCTATGGTTTGTGTGCTATTGAAGTAGCCCCAAGCAGAGACTGACGAGAATCCCTTTCATAGAAAGGGGTTGCCAGGCTTCCAAAAAAACTGCGAGTTTCCTGAAATCTCAGCAAGCATTTTTTCACCCAATCTTGATAATACGTGCAGGTAGTGATCAGTAAACCAATGCCATTTTCTCTCACCAAATTTCGTTCTTCTAGGTTAAACCGTTCCTTTGCAGTAATCGTTTTCATATTTAGGTTTCACTCTGTTATCTCCTATATGGATACATGTAGTTGGAACTCTAAATCAAACACGGTTTGTGCTAGCTCTTTGAAACTTGGCACAATAATGTAGTTCCAAGTTCTATCGCTATGGTTTGTGTGCTATTGAAGTACCCCAAGCAGAGACTGACGAGAATCCCTTTCATTGAAAGGGGTTGCCAAGCTTCCAAAAAACTACGAGTTTCCTGAAATCTCAGCAAAGAATTTTTCACCCAATCTTGATTATACTTGCAGGTAGTGATCAGTACACGAATCCCACTTGGCTCACCAAATTTCGTTCTTCTAGGTTAAAACGTTCCTTTGCAGTAACCGTTTTCATGTTTAGGTTTCACTCTTGTCTCCTATATGGATACATGTAGTTGGAACTCTAAATCAAACACGGTTTGTGCTAGCTCTTTGAAACTTGGCACAATAATGTAGTTCCAAGTTCTATCGCTATGGATTGTGTGCTATTGAACTAGCCCCAAGCAGAGATTGACGAGAATCTCTTTCATAGAAAGGGGTTGCCAGGCTTCCAAAAAACTACGAGTTTCCTGAAATCTCAGCAAACATTTTTTCACCCAGTCTTGATGATACTTCCATTTAATGATCAGGACACCAATCCCACTTGGCTCACCAAATTTCGTTCTTCTAGGTTAAACCGTTCCTTTGTAGTAATCGTTTTCATATTTAGGTTTCACTCTGTTTTCTCTTATATAGATACATGTAGTTGGAACTCTAAATCAAACACGGTTTGTGCTAGCTCTTTGAAACTTGGCACAATAATGTAGTTTCAAGTTCTATCGCTAGGGTTTGTGTGCTACTGAAGTAGCCCCAAGCAGAGAATGACGGGAATCCCTATCATTGAAAGGGGTTGCCAAGCTTCCAAAAAACTACGAGTTTCCAGAAATCTCAGCAAACATTTTTTTCACCCAATCTTGATGATACTTGCAGGTAGTGATCAGTACACGAATCCCACTTGGCTCACTAAATTTCGTCCTCCTAGGTTAAAACGTTCCTTTGCAGTAACCGTTTTCATGTTTAGGTTTCACTCTGTTTTCTCCTATATGGATACATGTAGTTGGAACTCTAAATCAAACACGGTTTGTGCTAGCTCTTTGAAACTTGGCACAATAATGTAGTTCCAAGTTCTATCGCTATGGTTTGTGTGCTATTGAAGTAGCCCCAAGCAGAGACTGACGAGAATCCCTTACATAGAAAGGGGTTGCCAGGCTTCCAAAAAACTGCGAGTTTCCTGAAATCTCAGCAAACATTTTTTCACCCAGTCGTGATGATACTTCCATTTAATGATCAGTACACCAATCCCACTTGGCTCACCAAATTTCGTTCTTCTAGGTTAAACCGTTCCTTTGCAGTAATCGTTTTCATATTTAGGTTTCACTCTGTTTTCTCCTATATAGATACATGTAGTTGGAACTCTAAATCAAACACGGTTTGTGCTAGCTCTTTGAAACTTGGCACAATAATGTAGTTTCAAGTTCTATCGCTAGGGTTTCTGTTCTATTGAAGTAGCCCCAAGCAGAGACTGACGAGAATCCCTTTCATAGAAAGGGGTTGCCAGGCTCCCAAAAAACTGCGAGTTTCCTGAAATCTCAGCAAACAATTTTTCACCCAATCTTGATAATACTTGCAGGTAGTGATCAGTAAACCAATGCCATTTCTCTCACCAAATTTCGTTCTTCTAAGTTAAACCATTCCTTTGCAGTAACCGTTTTCATGTTTAGGTTTCACTCTGTTTTCTCGTATATGGATACAGGTTGTTGGAACTCTAAATCAAACACGGGTTGTAGTAGCTCTTTGAAACTTGGCACAATAATGTAGTTCCAGATCTATCGCTATGGTTTGTGTGCTATTGAAGTAGCCCCAAGCAGAGACTGACGATAATCCCTTTCATTGAAAGGGGTTGCCAAGCTTCCAAAAAACTACGAGTTTCCAGAAATCTCAGCAAACATTTTTTCACCCAATCTTGATGATACTTCCATTTAATGATCAGTACACCAATCCCACTTGGCTCACCAAATTTCGTTCTTCTAGGTTAAACAGTTCCTTTGCAGTAACTGTTTTCATGTTTAGGTTTCACTCTGTTGTCTCCTATATGGAATACATGTAGTTGGAACTCTAAATCAAACACGGTTTGTGCTAGCTCTTTGAAACTTGGCACAATAATGTAGTTCCAAGATCTCTCGCTATGGTTTGTGTGCTATGGAAGTAGGCCCAAGCAGAGACTGACGAGAATCCCTTTCATTGAAAGGGGTTGCCAAGCTTCCAAAAAACTACGAGTTTCCTGAAATCTCAGCAAATATTTTTTCACTCAATCTTGCTGATACTTGCAGGTAGTGATCAGTACTCAAATCTCACTTGGCTCACTAAATTTCGTTCTTCTAGGTTAAACCGTTCCTTTGCAGTAACCGTTTTCATGTTTAGGTTTCACTCTGTTTTCTCCTATATGGATACATGTAGTTGGAACTCTAAATCAAACACGGTTTGTGCTAGCTCTTTGAAACTTGGCACAATAATGTAGTTCCAAGTTCTATCGCTATGGTTTGTGTGCTATTGAAGTAGCCCCAAGAAGAGACTGACAAGAATCCCTTTCATTGAACGGGGTTGCAAAGCTTCCAAAAAACTGCGAGTTTCCTGAAATCTCAGAAAACATTTTTTCACCCAATCTTGATGATACTTCCATTTAATGATCAGTACACGAATCCCATTGGCTCACCAAATTTCGTTCTTCTAGGTTAAACCGTACCTTTGCAGTAACCGTTTTCATGTTTAGGTTTCACTCTGTTTTCTCCTATATGGATACATGTAGTTGGAACTCTAAATCAAACACGGTTTGTGCTAGCTCTTTGAAACTTGGCACAATAATGTAGTTCCAAGTTCTATCGCTATGGTCTGTGTGCTATTGAATTAGCCCCGAGCAGAGACTGACGAGAATCCCTTTCATTGAAAGGGGTTGCCAAGCTTCCAAAAAACTACGAGTTTCCTGAAATCTCAGCAAACAATTTTTCACCCAATTTTGATTATACTTGCAGGTAGTGATCAGTACACGAATCCCACTTGGCTCACCAAATTTCGTTTTTCTAGTTTAAAACGTTCCTTTGCAGTAACCGTTTTCATGTTTAGGTTTCACTCTGTTTTCTCCTATATGGATACATGTATTTGGAACTCTAAATCAAACACGGTTTTGCTAGCTCTTTGAAACTTGGCACAATAATGTAGTTCCAAGTTCTATCGCTATGGTTTGTGTGCTATTGAAGTAGCCCCAAGCAGAGACTGACGAGAATCCCTTTCATAGAAAGGGGTTGCCAGGCTTCCAAAAAACTGCGAGTTTCCTGAAATCTCAGAAAGCATTTTTTCACCCAATCTTGATAATACGTGCAGGTAGTGATCAGTAAACCAATGCCATTTCTCTCACCAAATTTCGTTCTTCTAGGTTAAACCGTACCTTTGCAGTAATCGTTTTCATATTTAGGTTTCACTCTGTTATCTCCTATATGGATACATGTAGTTGGAACTCTAAATCAAACACGGTTTGTGCTAGCTCTTTGAAACTTGGCACAATAATGTAGTTCCAAGTTCTATCGCTATGGTTTGTGTGCTATTGAAGTACCCCAAGCAGAGACTGACGAGAATCCCTTTCATTGAAAGGGGTTGCCAAGCTTCCAAAAAACTACGATGTTTCCTGAAATCTCAGCAAAGAATTTTTCACCCAATCTTGATTATACTTGCAGGTAGTGATCAGTACACGAATCCCACTTGGCTCACCAAATTTCGTTCTTCTAGGTTAAAACGTTCCTTTGCAGTAACCGTTTTCATGTTTAGGTTTCACTCTTGTCTCCTATATGGATACATGTAGTTGGAACTCTAAATCAAACACGGTTTGTGCTAGCTTCTTTGAAACTTGGCACAATAATGTAGTTCCAAGTTCTATCGCTATGGTTTGTGTGCTATTGAAGTAGCCCCAAGCAGAGACTGACGAGAATCCCTTTCATAGAAAGGGGTTGCCAGGCTTCCAAAAAACTGCGAGTTTCCTGAAATCTCAGCAAGCATTTTTTCACCCAATCTTGATAATACTTGCAGGTAGTGATCAGTAAACAATGCCATTTCTCTCACCAAATTTCGTTCTTCTAGGTTAAACCGTTCCTTTGCAATAACCGTTTTCATATTTAGGTTTCACTCTGTTTTCTCGTTATGGATACATGTAGTTGGAACTCTAAATCAAACACGGGTTGTACTAGCTCTTTGAAACTTGGCACAATAATGTAGTTCCAAGTTCTATCGCTATGGATTGTGTGCTAATTGAAGTAGCCCCAAGCAGAGACTGACGAGAATCTCTTTCATTGAAAGGGGTTGTGAGGCTTCCAAAAAACTACGAGTTTCCAGAAATCTCAGCAAACATTTTTTCACCCAATCTTGATGATACTTCTATTTAATGAGCAGTACACCAATCCCACTTGGCTCACCAAATTTCGTTCTTCTAGGTTAAACCGTTCCTTTGCAGTACCCGTTTTCATGTTTAGGTTCACTCTGTTTTCTCCTATATGGATACATGTAGTTGGAACTCTAAATCAAACACGGTTTTGTGCTAGCTCTTTGAAACTTGGCACAATAATGTAGTTCCAAGTTCTATCGCTATGGTTTGTGTGCTATTGAAGTAGCCCCAAGCAGAGACTGACGAGAATCCCTTTCATAGAAAGGGGTTGCCAGGCTTCTAAAAAACTACGAGTTTCCTGAAATCTCAGCAAACATTTTTTCACCCAGTCTTGATGATACTTCCATTTAATGATCAGTACACCAATCCCACTTGGCTCACCAAATTTCGTTCTTCTAGGTTAAACCGTTCCTTTGTAGTAATCGTTTTCATATTTAGGTTTCACTCTGTTTTCTCTTATATAGATACATGTAGTTGGAACTCTAAATCAAACACGGTTTGTGCTAGCTCTTTGAAACTTGGCACAATAATGTAGTTTCAAGTTCTATCGCTAGGGTTTGTGTGCTACTGAAGTAGCCCCAAGCAGAGAATGACGAGAATCCCTATCATTGAAAGGGGTTGCCAAGCTTCCAAAAAACTACGAGTTTTCAGAAATCTCAGCAAACATTTTTTTCACCAATCTTGATGATACTTCCATTTAATGATCAGTACACCAATCCCACTTGGCTCACCAAATTTCGTTCTTCTAGGTTAAACCGTTCCTTTTCAGTAACCGTTTTCATGTTTAGGTTTCACTCTGTTTTCTCCTATATGGATACATGTAGTTGGAACTCTAAATCAAACACGGTTTGTGCGAGCTCCTTGAAACTTGGCACAATAATGTAGTTCCAAGTTCAATCGCTATGGTTTGTGTGCTATTGAAGTAGCCCCAAGCAGAGACTGACGAGAATCACTTTCATTGAAGGGGTTGCCAAGCTTCCAAAAAACTACGAGTTTCCTGAAATCTCAGCAAACAATTTTTCACCCAAACTTGATGATACTTGCAGGTAGTGATCAGTACACGAATCCCACTTGGCTCACTAAATTTCGTCCTCCTAGGTTAAAACGTTCCTTTGCAGTAACCGTTTTCATGTTTAGGTTTCACTCTGTTTTCTCCAATATGGATACATGTAGTTGGAACTCTAAATCAAACACGGTTTGTGCTAGCTCTTTGAAACTTGGCACAATAAATGTAGTTCCAAGTTCTATCGCTATGGTTTGTGTGCTATTGAAGTAGCCCCAAGCAGAGACTGACGAGAATCCCTTACATAGAAAGGGGTTGCCAGGCTTCCAAAAAACTGCGAGTTTCCTGAAATCTCAGCAAACATTTTTTCACCCAGTCTTGATGATACTTCCATTTAATGATCAGTACACCAATCCTACTTGGCTCACCAAATTTCGTTCTTCTAGGTTAAACCGTTCCTTTGCAGTAATCGTTTTCATATTTAGGTTTCACTCTGTTTTCTCCTATATAGATACATGTAGTTGGAACTCTAAATCAAACACGGTTTGTGCTAGCTCTTTGAAACTTGGCACAATAATGTACTTTCAAGTTCTATCGCTAGGGTTTGTGTGCTATTGAAGTAGCCCCAAGCAGAGACTGACGAGAATCCCTTTCATAGAAAGGGGTTGCCAGGCTCCCAAAAAACTGCGAGTTTCCTGAAATCTCAGCAAACAATTTTTCACCCAATCTTGATAATACTTGCAGGTAGTGATCAGTAAACCAATGCCATTTCTCTCACCAAATTTCGTTCTTCTAAGTTAAACCATTCCTTGCAGTAACCGTTTTCATGTTTAGGTTTCACTCTGTTTTCTCGTATATGGATACAGGTTGTTGGAACTCTAAATCAAACACGGGTTGTAGTAGCTCTTTGAAACTTGGCACAATAATGTAGTTCCAAGATCTATCGCTATGGTTTGTGTGCTATTGAAGTAGCCCCAAGCAGAGACTGACGATAATCCCTTTCATTGAAAGGGGTTGCCAAGCTTCCAAAAAACTACGAGTTTCCTGAAATCTCAGCAAATATTTTTTCACTCAATCTTGATGATACTTGCAGGTAGTGATCAGTACACAAATCTCACTTGGCTCACTAAATTTCGTTCTTCTAGGTTAAACCGTTCCTTTGCAGTAACCGTTTTCATGTTTAGGTTTCACTCTGTTTTCTCCTATATGGATACTTGTAGTTGGAACTCTAAATCAAACACGGTTTGTGCTAGCTCTTTGAAACTTGGCACAATAATGTAGTTCCAAGTTCTATCGCTATGCTTTGTGTGCTATTGAAGTAGCCCCAAGCAGAGACTAACGAGAATCCCTTTCATAGAAAGGGGTTGCAAGGCCTCCAAAAAACTGCGAGTTTCCTGAAATCTCAGCAAACATTTTTTCACCCAGTCTTGATGATACTTCCATTTAATGATCAGTACACCAATCCCACTTGGCTCAACGAATTTCGTTCTTCTAGGTTAAACCGTTCCTTTGCAGTAATCGTTTTCATATTTAGGTTTCACTCTGTTATCTCCTATATGGATACATGTAGTTGGAAATCTAAATCAAACACGGTTTGTGCTAGCTCTTTGAAACTTGGCACAATAATGTAGTTCCAAGTTCTATCGCTATGGTTTGTGTGCTATTGAAGTACCCCAAGCAGAGACTGACGAGAATCCCTTTCATTGAAAGGGGTTGCCAAGCTTCCAAAAAACTACGAGTTTCCTGAAATCTCAGCAAAGAATTTTTCACCCAATCTTGATTATACTTGCAGGTAGTGATCAGTACACGAATCCACTTGGCTCACCAAATTTCGTTCTTCTAGGTTAAAACGTTCCTTTGCAGTAACCGTTTTCATGTTTAGGTTTCACTCTTGTCTCCTATATGGATACATGTAGTTGGAACTCTAAATCAAACACGGTTTGTGCTAGCTCTTTGAAACTTGGCACAATAATGTAGTTCCAAGTTCTATCGCTATGGTTTGTGTGCTATTGAAGTAGCCCCAAGCAGAGACTGACGAGAATCCCTTTCATAGAAAGGGGTTGCCAGGCTTCCAAAAAACTGCGAGTTTCCTGAAATCTCAGCAAGCATTTTTTCACCCAATCTTGATAATACTTGCAGGTAGTGATCAGTAAACCAATGCCATTTCTCTCACCAAATTTCGTTCTTCTAGGTTAAACCGTTCCTTTGCAATAACCGTTTTCATATTTAGGTTTCACTCTGTTTTCTCGTATATCGATACATGTAGTTGGAACTCTAAATCAAACACGGGTTGTACTAGCTCTTTGAAACTTGGCACAATAATGTAGTTCCAAGTTCTATCGCTATGGATTGTGTGCTATTGAAGTAGCCCCAAGCAGAGACTGACGAGAATCTCTTTCATTGAAAGGGGTTGTGAGGCTTCCAAAAAACTACGAGTTTCCAGAAATCTCAGCAAACATTTTTTCACCCAATCTTGATGATACTTCTATTTAATTAGCAGTACACCAATCCCACTTGGCTCACCAAATTTCGTTCTTCTAGGTTAAACCGTTCCTTTGCAGTACCCGTTTTCATGTTTAGGTTTCACTCTGTTTTCTCCTATATGGATACATGTAGTTGGAACTCTAAATCAAACACGGTTTGTGCTAGCTCTTTGAAACTTGGCACAATAATGTAGTTCCAAGTTCTATCGCTATGGTTTGTGTGCTATTGAAGTTGCCCCAAGCAGAGACTGACGAGAATCCCTTTCTTAGAAAGGGGTTGCCAGGCTTCCAAAAAACTGCGAGTTTCCTGAAATCTCAGCAAACATTTTTTCACCCAGTCTTGATGATACTTCCATTTAATGATCAGTACACCAATCCCACTTGGCTCACCAAATTTCGTTCTTCTAGGTTGAACCGTTCCTTTGCAGTAATCGTTTTCATATTTAGGTTTCACTCTGTTTTCTCCTATATAGATACATGTAGTTGGAACTCTAAATCAAACACGGTTTGTGCTAGCTCTTTGAAACTTGGCACAACAATGTAGTTTCAAGTTCTATCGCTAGGGTTTGTGTGCTGTTGAAGTAGCCCCAAGCAGAGACTGACGAGAATCCCTTTCATTGAAAGGGGTTGCCAAGCTTCCAAAAAACTACGAGTTTCCAGAAATCTCAGCAAACATTTTTTCACCCAATCTTGATGATACTTCCATTTAATGATCAGTACACCAATCCCACATGGCTCACCAAATTTCGTTCTTCTAGGTTAAACCGTTCCTTTGCAGTAACCGTTTTCATGTTTAGGTTTCACTCTGTTTTCTCCTATATGGATACATGTAGTTGGAACTCTAAATCAAATACGGTTTGTGCTAGCTCTTTGAAACTTGGCACAATAATGTAGTTCCAAGTTCTATCGCTATGGTTTGTGTGCTATTGAAGTAGCCCCAAGCAGAGACTGACGAGAATCCCTTTCATAGAAAGGGGTTGCCAGGCTTCCAAAAAACTGCGAGTTTCCTGAAATCTCAGCAAACATTTTTTCACCCAGGCTTGATGATACTTCCATTTAATGATCAGTACACCAATCCCACTTGGCTCACCAAATTTCGTTCTTCTAGGTTAAACGGTTCCTTTGCAGTAACCGTTTTCATGTTTAGGTTTCACTCTGTTTTCTCCTATATGGATACATGTAGTTGGAACTCTAAATCAAACACGGTTTGTGCTAGCTCTTTGAAACTTGGCACAATAATGTAGTTCCAAGTTCTATCGCTATGGTTTGTGTGCTATTGAAGTAGCCCCAAGCAGAGACTGAAGAGAATCCCTTTCATTGAAAGGGGTTGCCAAGCTTCCAAAAAACTACGAGTTTTCTGAAATCTCAGCAAACAATTTTTCACCCAATTTTGATTATACTTGCAGGTAGTGATCAGTACACGAATCCCACTTGGCTCACCAAATTTCGTTCTTCTAGGTTAAAACGTTCCTTTGCAGTAACCGTTTTCATGTTTTGGTTTCACTCTGTTGTCTCCTATATGGATACATGTAGTTGGAACTCTAAATCAAACACGGTTTGTGCTAGCTCTTTGAAACTTGGCACGATAATGTAGTTCCAAGTTCTATCGCTATGGTTTGTGTGCTATTGAAGTTGCCCCAAGCAGAGACTGACGAGAATCCCTTTCATAGAAAGGGGTTGCCAGGCTTCCAAAAAACTGCGAGTTTCCTGAAATCTCAGCAAGCATTTTTTCACCCAATCTTGATAATACTTGCAGGTAGTGATCAGTAAACCAATGCCATTTCTCTCACCAAATTTCGTTCTTCTAGGTTAAACCGTTCCTTTGCAATAACCGTTTTCATATTTAGGTTTCACTCTGTTTTCTCGTATATGGATACATGTAGTTGGAACTCTAAATTAAACACGGGTTGTACTAGCTCTTTGAAACTTGGCACAATAATGTAGTTCCAAGTTCTATCGCTATGGTTTGTGTGCTATTGAAGTAGCCCCAAGCAGAGACTGACGAGCATCACTTTCATTGAAAGGGGTTGCCAGGCTTCCAAAAAACTGCGAGATTCCTGAAATCTCAGCAAACATTTTTTCACCCAGTCTTGATGATACTTCCATTTAATGATCAGTACACCAATCCCACTTGGCTCACCAAATTTCGTTCTTCTAGGTTAAACCGTTCCTTTGCAGTAATCGTTTTCATATTTAGGTTTCACTCTGTTTTCTCCTATATAGATACATGTAGTTGGAACTCTAAATCAAACACGGTTTGTGCTAGCTCTTTGAAACTTGGCACAATAATGTAGTTTCAAGTTCTATCGCTAGGGTTTGTGTGCTATTGAAGTAGCCCCAAGCAGAGACTGACGAGAATCCCTTTCATTGAAAGGGGTTGCCAAGCTTCCAAAAAACTACGAGTTTCCTGAAATCTCAGCAAACATTTTTTCACCCAATCTTGATGATACTTCCATTTAATGATCAATACACCAATCCCACTTGGCTCACCAAGTTTCGTTCTTCTAGGTTCAACCGTTCCTTTGCAGTAACCGTTTTCATGTTTAGGTTTCACTCTGTTTTCTCCTATATGGATACATGTACTTGGAACTCTAAATCAAACACGGTTTGTGCTAGCTCTTTGAAACTTGGCACAATAATGTAGTTCCAAGTTCTATCACAATGGTTTGTGTGCTATTGAAGTAGCCCCAAGCAGAGACTGACGAGAATCACTTTCATTGAAGGGGTTGCCAAGCTTCCAAAAAACTACGAGTTTCCTGAAATCTCAGCAAACAATTTTTCACCCAATCTTGATGATACTTGCAGGTAGTGATCAGTACACGAATCCCACTTGGCTCACGAAATTTCGTTCTTCTAGGTTAAACCATTCCTTTGCAGTAACCGTTTTCATGTTTAGGTTTCACTCTGTTTTCTCCTATATGGATACATGTAGTTGGAACTCTAAATCAAACACGGTTTGTGCTAGCTCTTTGAAACTTGGCACAATAATGTAGTTCCAAGTTCTATCGCTATGGTTTGTGTGGTATTGAAGTAGCCCCAAGCAGAGACTGACGAGAATCCCTTTCATAGAATGGGGTTGCCAGGCTTCCAAAAAACTGCGAGTTTCCTGAAATCTCAGCAAACATTTTTTTTCACCCAATCTTGATGATACTTCCATTTAATGATCAGTACACCAATCCCACTTGGCTCACCAAATTTCGTTCTTCTAGGTTAAACCGTTCCTTTTCAGTAACCGTTTTCATGTTTAGGTTTCACTCTGTTTTCTCCTATATGGATACATGTAGTTGGAACTCTAAATCAAACACGGTTTGTGCGAGCTCTTTGAAACTTGGCACAATAATGTAGTTCCAAGTTCAATCGCTATGGTTTGTGTGCTATTGAAGTAGCCCCAAGCAGAGACTGACGAGAATCACTTTCATTGAAGGGGTTGCCAAGCTTCCAAAAAACTACGAGTTTCCTGAAATCTCAGCAAACATTTTTTCACCCAATCTTGATGATACTTGCAGGTAGTGATCAGTACACGAATCCCACTTGGCTCACTAAATTTCGTCCTCCTAGTTTAAAACGTTCCTTTGCAGTAACCGTTTTCATGTTTAGGTTTCACTCTGTTTTCTCCTATATGGATACATGTAGTTGGAACTCTAAATCAAACACGGTTTGTGCTAGCTCTTTGAAACTTGGCACAATAATGTAGTTCCAAGTTCTATCGCTATGGTTTGTGTGCTATTGAAGTAGCCCCAAGCAGAGACTGACGAGAATCCCTTACATAGAAAGGGGTTGCCAGGCTTCCAAAAATCTGCGAGTTTCCTGAAATCTCAGCAAACATTTTTTCACCCAGTCTTGATGATACTTCCATTTAATGATCAGTACACCAATCCCACTTGGCTCACCAATTTCGTTCTTCTAGGGTTAAACCGTTCCTTTGCAGTAACCGTTTTCATGTTTAGGTTTCACTCTGTTTCCTCCTATATGGGTACATGTAGTTGGAACTCTAAATCAAACACGGTTTGTGCTAGCTCTTTGAAACTTGGCACAATAATGTAGTTCCAAGTTCTATCGCTATGCTTTGTGTGCTATTGAAGTAGCCCCAAGCAGAGACTGACGAGAATCCCTTTCATAGAAAGGGGTTGCAAGGCCTCCAAAAAACTGCGAGTTTCCTGAAATCTCAGCAAACATTTTTTCACCCAGTCTTGATGATACTTCCATTTAATGATCAGTACACCAATCCCACTTGGCTCAACGAATTTCGTTCTTCTAGGTTAAACCGTTCCTTTGCAGTAATCGTTTTCATATTTAGGTTTCACTCTGTTATCTCCTATATGGATACATGTAGTTGGAAATCTAAATCAAACACGGTTTGTGCTAGCTCTTTGAAACTTGGCACAATAATGTAGTTCCAAGTTCTATCGCTATGGTTTGTGTGCTATTGAAGTACCCCAAGCAGAGACTGACGAGAATCCCTTTCATTGAAAGGGGTTGCCAAGCTTCCAAAAAACTACGAGTTTCCTGAAATCTCAGCAAAGAATTTTTCACCCAATCTTGATTATACTTGCAGGTAGTGATCAGTACACGAATCCCACTTGGCTCACCAAATTTCGTTCTTCTAGGTTAAAACGTTCCTTTGCAGTAACCGTTTTCATGTTTAGGTTTCACTCTTGTCTCCTATATGGATACATGTAGTTGGAACTCTAAATCAAACACGGTTTGTGCTAGCTCTTTGAAACTTGGCACAATAATGTAGTTCCAAGTTCTATCGCTATGGTTTGTGTGCTATTGAAGTAGCCCCAAGCAGAGACTGACGAGAATCCCTTTCATAGAAAGGGGTTGCCAGGCTTCCAAAAAACTGCGAGTTTCCTGAAATCTCAGCAAGCATTTTTCACCCAATCTTGATAATACTTGCAGGTAGTGATCAGTAAACCAATGCCATTTCTCTCACCAAATTTCGTTCTTCTAGGTTAAACCGTTCCTTTGCAATAACCGTTTTCATATTTAGGTTTCACTCTGTTTTCTCGTATATGGATACATGTAGTTGGAACTCTAAATCAAACACGGGTTGTACTAGCTCTTTGAAACTTGGCACAATAATGTAGTTCCAAGTTCTATCGTTATGGATTGTGTGCTATTGAAGTAGCCCCAAGCAGAGACTGACGAGAATCTCTTTCATTGAAAGGGGTTGTGAGGCTTCCAAAAAACTACGAGTTTCCAGAAATCTCAGCAAACATTTTTTCACCCAATCTTGATGATACTTCTATTTAATTAGCAGTACACCAATCCCACTTGGCTCACCAAATTTCGTTCTTCTAGGTTAAACCGTTCCTTTGCAGTACCCGTTTTCATGTTTAGGTTTCACTCTGTTTTCTCCTATATGGATACATGTAGTTGGAACTCTAAATCAAACAAGGTTTGTGCTAGCTCTTTGAAACTTGGCACAATAATGTAGTTCCAAGTTCTATCGCTATGGTTTGTGTGCTATTGAAGTTGCCCCAAGCAGAGACTGACGAGAATCCCTTTCTTAGAAAGGGGTTGCCAGGCTTCCAAAAAACTGCGAGTTTCCTGAAATCTCAGCAAACATTTTTTCACCCAGTCTTGATGATACTTCCATTTAATGATCAGTACACCAATCCCACTTGGCTCACCAAATTTCGTTCTTCTAGGTTGAACCGTTCCTTTGCAGTAATCGTTTTCATATTTAGGTTTCACTCTGTTTTCTCCTATATAGATACATGTAGTTGGAACTCTAAATCAAACACGGTTTGTGCTAGCTCTTTGAAACTTGGCACAACAATGTAGTTTCAAGTTCTATCGCTAGGGTTTGTGTGCTGTTGAAGTAGCCCCAAGCAGAGACTGACGAGAATCCCTTTCATTGAAAGGGGTTGCCAAGCTTCCAAAAAACTACGAGTTTCCAGAAATCTCAGCAAACATTTTTTCACCCAATCTTGATGATACTTCCATTTAATGATCAGTACACCAATCCCACATGGCTCACCAAATTTCGTTCTTCTAGGTTAAACCGTTCCTTTGCAGTAACCGTTTTCATGTTTAGGTTTCACTCTGTTTTCTCCTATATGGATACATGTAGTTGGAACTCTAAATCAAATACGGTTTGTGCTAGCTCTTTGAAACTTGGCACAATAATGTAGTTCCAAGTTCTATCGCTATGGTTTGTATGCTATTGAAGTAGCCCCAAGCAGAGACTGACGAGAATCCCTTTCATAGAAAGGGGTTGCCAGGCTTCCAAAAAACTGCGAGTTTCCTGAAATCTCAGCAAACATTTTTTCACCCAGGCTTGATGATACTTCCATTTAATGATCAGTACACCAATCCCACTTGGCTCACCAAATTTCGTTCTTCTAGGTTAAACGGTTCCTTTGCAGTAACCGTTTTCATGTTTAGGTTTCACTCTGTTTTCTCCTATATGGATACATGTAGTTGGAACTCTAAATCAAACACGGTTTGTGCTAGCTCTTTGAAACTTGGCACAATAATGTAGTTCCAAGTTCTATCGCTATGGTTTGTGTGCTATTGAAGTAGCCCCAAGCAGAGACTGACGAGAATCACTTTCATTGAAGGGGTTGCCAAGCTTCCAAAAAACTACGAGTTTCCTGAAATCTCAGCAAACAATTTTTCACCCAAACTTGATGATACTTGCAGGTAGTGATCAGTACACGAATCCCACTTGGTTCACTAAATTTCGTCCTCCTAGGTTAAAACGTTCCTTTGCAGTAACCGTTTTCATGTTTAGGTTTCACTCTGTTTTCTCCAATATGGATACATGTAGTTGGAACTCTAAATCAAACACGGTTTGTGCTAGCTCTTTGAAACTTGGCACAATAATGTAGTTCCAAGTTCTATCGCTATGGTTTGTGTGCTATTGAAGTAGCCCCAAGCAGAGACTGACGAGAATCCCTTACATAGAAAGGGGTTGCCAGGCTTCCAAAAAACTGCGAGTTTCCTGAAATCTCAGCAAACATTTTTTCACCCAGTCTTGATGATACTTCCATTTAATGATCAGTACACCAATCCTACTTGGCTCACCAAATTTCGTTCTTCTAGGTTAAACCGTTCCTTTGCAGTAATCGTTTTCATATTTAGGTTTCACTCTGTTTTCTCCTATATAGATACATGTAGTTGGAACTCTAAATCAAACACGGTTTGTGCTAGCTCTTTGAAACTTGGCACAATAATGTACTTTCAAGTTCTATCGCTAGGGTTTGTGTGCTATTGAAGTAGCCCCAAGCAGAGACTGACGAGAATCCCTTTCATAGAAAGGGGTTGCCAGGCTCCCAAAAAACTGCGAGTTTCCTGAAATCTCAGCAAACAATTTTTCACCCAATCTTGATAATACTTGCAGGTAGTGATCAGTAAACCAATGCCATTTCTCTCACCAAATTTCGTTCTTCTAAGTTAAACCATTCCTTTGCAGTAACCGTTTTCATGTTTAGGTTTCACTCTGTTTTCTCGTATATGGATACAGGTTGTTGGAACTCTAAATCAAACACGGGTTGTAGTAGCTCTTTGAAACTTGGCACAATAATGTAGTTCCAAGATCTATCGCTATGGTTTGTGTGCTATTGAAGTAGCCCCAAGCAGAGACTGACGATAATCCCTTTCATTGAAAGGGGTTGCCAAGCTTCCAAAAAACTACGAGTTTCCTGAAATCTCAGCAAATATTTTTTCACTCAATCTTGATGATACTTGCAGGTAGTGATCAGTACACAAATCTCACTTGGCTCACTAAATTTCGTTCTTCTAGGTTAAACCGTTCCTTTGCAGTAACCGTTTTCATGTTTAGGTTTCACTCTGTTTTCTCCTATATGGATACTTGTAGTTGGAACTCTAAATCAAACACGGTTTGTGCTAGCTCTTTGAAACTTGGCACAATAATGTAGTTCCAAGTTCTATCGCTATGCTTTGTGTGCTATTGAAGTAGCCCCAAGCAGAGACTGACGAGAATCCCTTTCATAGAAAGGGGTTGCAAGGCCTCCAAAAAACTGCGAGTTTCCTGAAATCTCAGCAAACATTTTTTCACCCAGTCTTGATGATACTTCCATTTAATGATCAGTACACCAATCCCACTTGGCTCAACGAATTTCGTTCTTCTAGGTTAAACCGTTCCTTTGCAGTAATCGTTTTCATATTTAGGTTTCACTCTGTTATCTCCTATATGGATACATGTAGTTGGAAATCTAAATCAAACACGGTTTGTGCTAGCTCTTTGAAACTTGGCACAATAATGTAGTTCCAAGTTCTATCGCTATGGTTTGTGTGCTATTGAAGTACCCCAAGCAGAGACTGACGAGAATCCCTTTCATTGAAAGGGGTTGCCAAGCTTCCAAAAAACTACGAGTTTCCTGAAATCTCAGCAAAGAATTTTTCACCCAATCTTGATTATACTTGCAGGTAGTGATCAGTACACGAATCCCACTTGGCTCACCAAATTTCGTTCTTCTAGGTTAAAACGTTCCTTTGCAGTAACCGTTTTCATGTTTAGGTTTCACTCTTGTCTCCTATATGGATACATGTAGTTGGAACTCTAAATCAAACACGGTTTGTGCTAGCTCTTTGAAACTTGGCACAATAATGTAGTTCCAAGTTCTATCGCTATGGTTTGTGTGCTATTGAAGTAGCCCCAAGCAGAGACTGACGAGAATCCCTTTCATAGAAAGGGGTTGCCAGGCTTCCAAAAAACTGCGAGTTTCCTGAAATCTCAGCAAGCATTTTTTCACCCAATCTTGATAATACTTGCAGGTAGTGATCAGTAAACCAATGCCATTTCTCTCACCAAATTTCGTTCTTCTAGGTTAAACCGTTCCTTTGCAATAACCGTTTTCATATTTAGGTTTCACTCTGTTTTCTCGTATATCGATACATGTAGTTGGAACTCTAAATCAAACACGGGTTGTACTAGCTCTTTGAAACTTGGCACAATAATGTAGTTCCAAGTTCTATCGCTATGGATTGTGTGCTATTGAAGTAGCCCCAAGCAGAGACTGACGAGAATCTCTTTCATTGAAAGGGGTTGTGAGGCTTCCAAAAAACTACGAGTTTCCAGAAATCTCAGCAAACATTTTTTCACCCAATCTTGATGATACTTCTATTTAATTAGCAGTACACCAATCCCACTTGGCTCACCAAATTTCGTTCTTCTAGGTTAAACCGTTCCTTTGCAGTACCCGTTTTCATGTTTAGGTTTCACTCTGTTTTCTCCTATATGGATACATGTAGTTGGAACTCTAAATCAAACACGGTTTGTGCTAGCTCTTTGAAACTTGGCACAATAATGTAGTTCCAAGTTCTATCGCTATGGTTTGTCTGCTATTGAAGTAGCCCCAAGCAGAGACTGACGAGAATCCCTTTCATAGAAATGGGTTGCCAGGCTTCCAAAAAACTACGAGTTTCCTGAAATCTCAGCAAACATTTTTTCACCCAGTCTTGATGATACTTCCATTTAATGATCAGTACACCAATCCCACTTGGCTCACCAAATTTCGTTCTTCTAGGTTAAACCGTTCCTTTGTAGTAATCGTTTTCATATTTAGGTTTCACTCTGTTTTCTCTTATATAGATACATGAAGTTGGAACTCTAAATCAAACACGGTTTGTGCTAGCTCTTTGAAACTTGGCACAATAATGTAGTTTCAAGTTCTATCGCTAGGGTTTGTGTGCTACTGAAGTAGCCCCAAGCAGAGAATGACGAGAATCCCTATCATTGAAAGGGGTTGCCAAGCTTCCAAAAAACTACGAGTTTCCAGAAATCTCAGCAAACATTTTTTTCACCCAATCTTGATGATACTTCCATTTAATGATCAGTACACCAATCCCACTTGGCTCACCAAATTTCGTTCTTCTAGGTTAAACCGTTCCTTTTCAGTTACCGTTTTCATGTTTAGGTTTCACTCTGTTTTCTCCTATATGGATACATGTAGTTGGAACTCTAAATCAAACACGGTTTGTGCGAGCTCTTTGAAACTTGGCACAATAATGTAGTTCCAAGTTCTATCGCTATGGTTTGTGTGCTATTGAAGTAGCCCCAAGCAGAGACTGACGAGAATCCCTTTCATAGAAAGGGGTTGCCAGGCTTCCAAAAAACTGCGAGTTTCCTGAAATCTCAGCAAACATTTTTTCACCCAGTCTTGATGATACTTCCATTTAATGATCAGTACACCAATCCCACTTGGCTCACCAAATTTCGTTCTTCTAGGTTAAACCGTTCCTTGCAATAACCGTTTTCATATTTAGGTTTCACTCTGTTTTCTCGTATATGGATACATGTAGTTGGAACTCTAAATCAAACACTGGTTGTACTAGCTCTTTGAAACATGGCAACAATAATGTAGTTCCAAGTTCTATCGCTATGGTTTGTGTGCTATTGAAGTAGCCCCAAGTAGAGAATGACGAGAATCCCTTTCATTGAAAGGGGTTGCCAAGCTTCCAAAAAACTACGAGTTTCCTGAAATCTCAGCAAACATTTTTTCACCCAATCTTGATGATACTTCTGTTTAATGATCAGTACACCAATCCCACTTGGCTCACCAAATTTCGTTCTTCTAGGTTAAACCGTTCCTTTGCAGTAACCGTTTTCATGTTTAGGTTTCACTCTGTTTTCTCCTATATGGATACTTGTAGTTGGAACTCTAAATCAAACACGGTTTGTGCTAGCTCTTTGAAACTTGGCACAATAATGTAGTTCCAAGTTCTATCGCTATGGTTTGTGTGCTATTGAAGTAGCCCCAAGCAGAGACTGACGAGAATCCCTTTCATAGAAAGGGGTTGCAAGGCTTCCAAAAAACTGCGATTTTCCTGAAATCTCAGCAAACATTTTTTCACCCAGTATTGATGATACTTCCATTTAATGATCAGTACACCAATCCCACTTGGCTCACCAAATTTCGTTCTTCTAGGTTAAACCGTTCCTTTGCAGTAATCGTTTTCATATTTAGGTTTCACTCTGTTATCTCCTATATGGATACATGTAGTTGGAACTCTAAATCAAACACGGTTTGTGCTAGCTCTTTGAAACTTGGCACAATAATGTAGTTCCAAGTTCTATCGCTATGGTTTGTGCGCTATTGAAGTAGCCCCAAGCAGAGACTGACGAGAATCACTTTCATTGAAGGGGTTGCCAAGCTTCCAAAAACACTAAGAGTTTCATGAAATCTCAGCAAACAATTTTTCACCCAATCTTGATGATACTTGCAGGTAGTGATCAGTACACGAATCCCACTTGGCTCACTAAATTTCGTCCTTCTAGGTTAAAACGTTCCTTTGCAGTAACCGTTTTCATGTTTAGGTTTCACTCTGTTTTCTCCTATATGGATACATGTAGTTGGAACTCTAAATCAAACACGGTTTGTGCTAGCTCTTTGAAACTTGGCACAATAATGTAGTTCCAAGTTCTATCGCTATGGTTTGTGTGCTATTGAAGTAGTCCCAAGCAGAGACTGACGAGAATCCCTTTCATAGAAAGGGGTTGCCAGGCTTCCAAAAAACTGCGAGTTTCCTGATATCTCAGCAAACATTTTTTCACCCAGTCTTGATGATACTTCCATTTAATGATCAGTACACCAATCCCACTTGGCTCACCAAATTTCGTTCTTCTAGGTTAAACCGTTCCTTTGCAGTAACCGTTTTCATGTTTAGGTTTCACTCTGTTTTCTCCTATGTGGATACATGTAGTTGGAACTCTAAATCAAACACGGTTTGTGCTAGCTCTTTGAAACTTGGCACAATAATGTAGTTCCAAGTTCTATCGCTATGGTTTGTGTGCTATTGAAGTAGCCCCAAGCAGAGACTGACGAGAGTCCCTTTCATAGAAAGGTGTTGCCAGGCTTCCAAAAAACTGCGAGTTTCCTGAAATCTCAGCAAACATTTTTTCACCCAGTCTTGATGATACTTCCATTTAATGATAAGAACACCAATCCCACTTGGCTCACCAATTTCGTTCTTCTAGGTTAAACCGTTAATTTGCAGTAATCGTTTTCATATTTAGTTTTCACTCTGTTTTCTCCTATATAGATACATGTAGTTGGAACTCTAAATCAAACACGGTTTTTGCTAGCTCTTTGATACTTGGCACAATAATGTAGTTTCAAGTTCTATCGCTAAGGTTTGTGTGCTATTGAAGTAGCCCCAAGCAGAGACTGACGAGAATCCCTTTCATTGAAAGGGGTTGCCAAGCTTCCCAAAACTACGAGTTTCCAGAAATCTCAGCAAATATTTTTTCACCCAATCTTGATGATACTTCCATTTCATGATCAGTACACCAATCCCACTTGGCTCACCAAATTTCGTTCTTCTAGGTTAAACCGTTCCTTTGCAGTAACCGTTTTCATGTTTAAGTTTCACTCTGTTTTCTCCGATATGGATACATGTAGTTGGAACTCTAAATCAAACACTGTTTGTGCTAGCTCTTTGAAACTTGGCACAATAATGTAGTTCAATTTCTATCACTATGGTTTGTGTGCTATTGAAGTAGCCCCAAGCAGAGACTGACGAGAATCCCTTTCATTGAAAGGGTTGCCAAGCTTCCAAAAAACTACGAGTTTCCTGAAATCTCAGCAAACATTTTTTCACCCAATCTTGATGATACTTGCAGGTAGTGATCAGTAAACCAATGCCATTTCTCTCACCAAATTTCATTCTTCTAGGTTAAACCATTCCTTTGCAATAACCGTTTTCATGTTAAGGTATCACTCTCTTTTCTCCTATATGGATACATGTAGTTGGAAATCTAAATCAAACACGGTTTGTGCTAGCTCTTTGAAACTTGGCACAATAATGTAGTTCCAAGTTCTATCGCTATAGTTTGTGTGCTATTGAAGTAGCCCCAAGCAGAGAATGACGAGAATCCCTTTCATTGAAAGGGTTTGCCAAGCTTCCAAAAAACTGCGAGTTTCGTGAAATCTCAGCAAACATTTTTTTCACCCAATCTTGATGATGCTTGCAGGTAGTGATCAGTACACGAATCCCACTTGGCTCACTAAATTTCGTTCTTCTAGGTTAAACCGTTCCTTTGCAGTAACCGTTTTCATGTTTAGGTTTCACTCTGTTTTCTCCTATATGGATACATGTAGTTGGAACTCTAAATCAAACACTGTTTGTGCTAGCTCTTTGAAACTTAGCACAATAATGTAGTTCCATGTTCTATCGCTATGGTTTGTGTGCTATTGAAGTAGCCCCAAGCAGAGACTGACGAGAATCCCTTCCATAGAAAGGGGTTGCCAGGATTCCAAAAAACTGCGAGTTTCCTGAAATCTCAGCAAACATTTTTTCACCCAATCTTGATAATACTTGCAGGTAGTGATCAGTAAACAAATGCCATTTCTCTCACCAAATTTCGTTCTTCTAGGTTAAACCATTCCTTTGCAATAACCGTTTTCATGTTTAGGTTTCACTCTGTTTTCT
Source organism: Urocitellus parryii (assembly GCF_045843805.1). Classification (NCBI taxonomy): domain Eukaryota; kingdom Metazoa; phylum Chordata; class Mammalia; order Rodentia; family Sciuridae; genus Urocitellus; species Urocitellus parryii. Next base: position 89,967 of record NW_027554098.1, on the reverse strand, counting down.
CCTATATGGATACATGTAGTTGGGACTCTAAATCAAACACGGTTTGTGCTAGCTCTTTGAAACTTGGCACAATAATGTAGTTCCAAGTTCTATCACTATGGTTTGTGTGCTATTGAAGTAGCCCCAAGCAGAGACTGACGAGAATCCCTTTCATTGAAAGGGGTTGCCAGGCTTCCAAAAAACTGCGAGTTTACTGGAATCTCAGCAAACATTTTTTCACCCAATCTTGATGATACTTGCAGGTAGTGTTCAGTACACGAATCTCACTTGGCTCACTAAATTTCGTTCTTCTAGGTTAAACCGTTCCTTTGCAGTAACCGTTTCCATGTTTAGGTTTCACTCTGTTTTCTCCTATATGGATACATGTAGTGGAAATCTAAATCAAACACGCTTTGTGCTAGCTCTTAAAAACTTGGCACAATAATGTAGTTCCAAGTTCTATCGCTATGGTTTGTGTGCTATTGAAGTAGCCCCAAGCAGAGACTGACGAGAATCACTTTCATTGAAAGGGGTTGCCAGGCTCCAAAAAACTGCGAGTTTCCTGTAATCTCAGCAACAATTTTTTCACCCAATCTTGATGATACTTGCATTTAATGATCAGTACACCAATCCCACTTGGCTCACCAAATTTTCATTCTTCTAGGTTAAACCGTTCCTTTGCAGTAACCGTTTTCATGTTTAGGTTTCACTCTGTTTTCTCCTATATGGATACATGTAGTTGGAACTCTAAATCAAACACGGTTTGTGCTAGCTCTTTGAAACTTAGCACAATAATGTAGTTCCAAGTTCTATCGCTATGGTTTGTGTGCTATTGAAGTAGCCCCAAGCAGAGACTGACGAGAATCCCTTCCATAGAAAGGGGTTGCCAGGATTCCAAAAAACTGCGAGTTTCCTGAAATCTCAGCAAACATTTTTTTTCACCCAATCTTGATAATACTTGCAGGTAGTGATCAGTAAACCAATGCCATTTCTCTCACCAAATTTCGTTCTTCTAGGTTAAACCATTCCTTTGCAATAAACGTTTTCATGTTTAGGTTTCACTCTGTTTTCTCCTATATGGATACATGTAGTTGGAACTCTAAATCAAACACGGTTTCTGCTAGCTCTTTGAAACTTGGCACAATAATGTAGTTCCAAGTTCTATCGCTATGGTTTGTGTGCTATTGAAGTAGCCCCAAGCAGAGACTGACGAGAATCCCTTTCATTGAAAGGGGTTGCCAAGCTTCCAAAAAACTGCGAGTTTCCTGAAATCTCAGCAAACATTTTTTCACCCAATCTTGATGATACTTGCAGGTAGTGATCAGTACACGAATCCCACTTGGCTCACTAAATTTCGTTCTTCTAGGTTAAACCGTTCCTTTGCAGTAACCGTTTTCATGTTTAGGTTTCACTTCTGTTTTCTCCTATATGGATACATGTAGTTGGAACTCTAAATCAAACACGGTTTGTGCTAGCTCTTTGAAACATGGCACAATAATGTAGTTCCAAGTTCTATCGCTATGGTTTGTGTGCTATTGAAGTAGCGCCAAGCAGAGACTGACGAGAATCCCTTTCATTGAAAGGGGTTGCCAAGCTTCCAAAAAACTACGAGTTTCCTGAAATCTCAGCAAACATTTTTTCACCCAATCTTGATAATACTTGCAGGTAGTGATCAGGACACGAACCTCACTTGGCTCACCAAATTTCGTTCTTTTCAGTGAAACCGTTCCTTTGCAGTAACCGTTTTCATGTTTAGGTTTCACTCTGTTTTCTCCTTTATGGATACATGTAGTTGGAAATCTAAATCAAACACGCTTTGTGCTAGGTCTTAAAAACTTGGCACAATAATGTAGTTCCAAGTTCTATCGCTATGGTTTGTGTGCTATTGAAGTAGCCCCAAGCAGAGACTGACGAGAATCACTTTCATTGAAAGGGGTTGCCAGGCTTCCAAAAAACTGCGAGTTTCCTGAAATCTCAGCAAACATTTTTTCACCCAATCTTGATGATACTTGCAGGTAGTGATCAGTACACCAATCCCACTTGGCTCACCAAATTTCGTTCTTCTAGGTTAAACCGTTCCTTTGCAGTAATCGTTTACATGTTTAGGTTTCACTCTGTTTTCTCCTATATGGATACATGTAGTTGGAAGTCTAAATCAAACACGGTTTGTGCTAGCTCTTAAAAACTTGGCACAATAATGTAGTTCCAAGTTCTATCGCTATGGTTTGTGTGCTATTGAAGTAGCTCCAAGCAGAGACTGACGAGAATCACTTTCATTGAAAGGGGTTGCCAGGCTCCAAAAAACTGCGAGTTTCCTGTAATCTCAGCAAACATTTTTTCACCCAATCTTGATGATACTTGCATTTAATGATCAGTACACCAATCCCACTTGGCTCACCAAATTTCATTCTTCTAGGTTAAACCGTTCCTTTGCAGTAACCGTTTTCATGTTTAGGTTTCACTCTGTTTTCTCCTATATGGATACATGTAGTTGGAACTCTAAATCAAACACGGTTTGTGCTAGCTCTTTGAAACTTAGCACAATAATGTAGTTCCAAGTTCTATCGCTATGGTTTGTGTGCTATTGAAGTAGCCCCAAGCAGAGACTGACGAGAATCCCTTCCATAGAAAGGGGTTGCCAGGATTCCAAAAAACTGCGAGTTTCCTGAAATCTCAGCAAACATTTTTTTTCACCCAATCTTGATAATACTTGCAGGTAGTGATCAGTAAACCAATGCCATTACTCTCACCAAATTTCGTTCTTCTAGGTTAAACCATTCCTTTGCAATAAACGTTTTCATGTTTAGGTTTCACTCTGTTTTCTCCTATATGGATACATGTAGTTGGAACTCTAAATCAAACACGGTTTCTGCTAGCTCTTTGAAACTTGGCACAATAATGTAGTTCCAAGTTCTATCGCTATGGTTTGTGTGCTATTGAAGTAGCCCCCAAGCAGAGACTGACGAGAATCCCTTTCATTGAAAGGGGTTGCCAAGCTTCCAAAAAACTGCGAGTTTCCTGAAATCTCAGCAAACATTTTTTCACCCAATCTTGATGATACTTGCAGGTAGTGATCAGTACACGAATCCCACTTGGCTCACTAAATTTCGTTCTTCTAGGTTAAACCGTTCCTTTGCAGTAACCGTTTTCATGTTTAGGTTTCACTCTGTTTTCTCCTATATGGATACATGTAGTTGGAACTCTAAATCAAACACGGTTTGTGCTAGCTCTTTGAAACATGGCACAATAATGTAGTTCCAAGTTCTATCGCTATGGTTTGTGTGCTATTGAAGTAGCGCCAAGCAGAGACTGACGAGAATCCCTTTCATTGAAAGGGGTTGCCAAGCTTCCAAAAAACTACGAGTTTCCTGAAATCTCAGCAAACATTTTTTCACCCAATCTTGATAATACTTGCAGGTAGTGATCAGGACACGAACCTCACTTGGCTCACCAAATTTCGTTCTTTCAGTGAAACCGTTCCTTTGCAGTAACCGTTTCATGTTTAGGTTTCACTCTGTTTTCTCCTTTATGGATACATGTAGTTGGAAATCTAAATCAAACACGCTTTGTGCTAGGTCTTAAAAACTTGGCACAATAATGTAGTTCCAAGTTCTATCGCTATGGTTTGTGTGCTATTGAAGTAGCCCCCAAGCAGAGACTGACGAGAATCACTTTCATTGAAAGGGGTTGCCAGGCTTCCAAAAAACTGCGAGTTTCCTGAAATCTCAGCAAACATTTTTTCACCCAATCTTGATGATACTTGCAGGTAGTGATCAGTACACCAATCCCACTTGGCTCACCAAATTTCGTTCTTCTAGGTTAAACCGTTCCTTTGCAGTAATCGTTTACATGTTTAGGTTTCACTCTGTTTTCTCCTATATGGATACATGTAGTTGGAAGTCTAAATCAAACACGGTTTGTGCTAGCTCTTTGAAACTTGGCACAATAATGTAGTTCCAAGTTCTATCGCTATGGTTTGTGTGCTATTGAAGTAGCCCCAAGCAGAGACTGACGAGAATCCCTTCCATAGAAAGGGGTTGCCAGGCTTCCAAAAAACTGCGAGTTTCCTGAAATCTCAGCAAACATTTTTTCACCCAATCTTGATGATACTTGCAGGTAGTGATCAGTAAACCAATGCCATTTCTCTCACCAAATTTCGTTCTTCTAGGTTAAACCATTCCTTTGCAATAACCGTTTTCATGTTTAGGTTTCACTCTGTTTTCTCCTATTCGGATACATGTAGTTGGAACTCTAAATCAAACACGGTTTGTGCTAGCTCTTTGAAACTTGGCACAATAATGTAGTTCCAAGTTCTATCGCTATGGTTTGTGTGCTATTGAAATAGCCCCAAGCAGAGACTGACGAGAATCCCTTTCATTGAAAGGGGTTGCCAGGCTTCCAAAAACTGCGAGTTTACTGGAATCTCAGCAAACATTTTTTCACCCAATCTTGATGATACTTCCATTTAATGATCAGTACACCAATCCCACTTGGCTCACCAAATTTCGTTCTTCTAGGTTAAACCGTTCCTTTGCAGTAACCGTTTTCATGTTTAGGTTTCACTCTGTTTTCTCCTCTATGGATACATGTAGTTGGAACTCTAAATCAAACACGCTTTGTGCTAGCTCTTAAAAACTTGGCACAATAATGTAGTTCCAAGTTCTATCGCTATGGTTTGTGTGCTATTGAAGTAGCCCCAAGCAGAGACTGACGAGAATCACTTTCATTGAGAGGGGTTGCTAGGCTTCCAAAAAACTGCGAGTTTCCTGTAATCTCAGCAAACATTTTTTTCACCCAATCTTGATGATACTTGCATTTAATGATCAGTACACCAATCCCACTTGGCACACCAAATTTTGTTCTTCTAGGTTAAACCGTTCCTTTGCAGTAACCGTTTTCATGTTTAGGTTTCACTCTGTTTTCTCCTATATGGATACATGTAGTTGGAACTCTAAATCAAACACGGGTTGTGCTAGCTCTTTGAAACTTGGCACAATAATGTAGTTCCAAGTTCTATCGCTATGGTTTGTGTGCTATTGAAGTAGCCCCAAGCAGAGACTGACGAGAATCCCTTCCATTGAAAGGGGTTGCCAAGCTTCCTAAAAACTACGAGTTTCCTGAACTCTCAGCAAACATTTTTTCACCCAATCTTGATAATACTTGCAGGTAGTGATCAGGACATGAATCTCACTTGGCTCACCAAATTTCGTTCTTCTAGGTTAAACCGTTCCTTTGGAGAAACCGTTTTCATGTTTAGATTTCACTCTGTTTTTTCCTATATGGATACATGTAGTTGGAACTCTAAATCAAACACGGGTTGTGCTAGCTCTTTGAAACTTGGCACAATAATGTAGTTCCAAGTTCTATCGCTATGGTTTGTGTGCTATTGAAGTAGCGCCAAGCAGAGACTGACGAGAATCCCTTTCATTGAAAGGGGTTGCCAAGCTTCCAAAAAACTACGAGTTTCCTGAAATCTCAGCAAACATTTTTTCACCCAAACTTGATTATACTTGCAGGTAGTGATCAGGACACGAACCTCACTTGGCTCACCAAATTTCGTTCTTTTCAGTTAAACCGTTCCTTTGCAGTAACCGTTTTCATGTTTAGGTTTCACTCTGTTTTCTCCTTTATGGATACATGTAGTTGGAACTCTAAATCAAACACGGTTTGTGCTAGCTCTTAAGAACTTGGCACAATAATGTAGTTCCAAGTTCTATCGCTATGGTTTGTGTGCTATTGAAGTAGCCCCAAGCAGAGACTGACGAGAATCACTTTCATTGAAAGGGGTTGCCAGGCTTCCAAAAAACTGCGAGTTTCCTGTAATCTCAGCAAACATTTTTTCACCCAATCTTGATGATACTTCCATTTAATGATCAGTACACCAATCCCACTTGGCTCACCAAATTTCGTTCTTCTAGGTTAAACCGTTCCTTTGCAGTAACCGTTTTCATGTTTAGGTTTCACTCTGTTTTCTCCTATATGGATACATGTAGTTGGAACTCTAAATCAAACACGGTTTTTGCTAGCTCTTTGATACTTGGCACAATATTGTAGTTTCAAGTTCTATCGCTAAGGTTTGTGTGCTATTGAAGTAGCCCCAAGCAGAGACTGACGAGAATCCCTTTCATTGAAAGGGGTTATCAAGCTTCCAAAAAACTACGAGATTCCAGAAATCTCAGCAAACATTTTTTCACCCAATCTTGATGATACTTGCAGGTAGTGATCAGTACACCAATCCCACTTGGCTCACCAAATTTCGTTCTTCTAGGTTAAACCGTTCCTTTGCAGTAATCGTTTTCATGTTTAGGTTTCACTCTGTTTTCTCCTATATGGATACATGTAGTTGGAACTCTAAATCAAACACGGTTTGTGCTAGCTCTTTGAAACTTGGCACAATAATGTAGTTCCAAGTTCTATCGCTATGGTTTGTGTGCTATTGAAGTAGCCCCAAGCAGAGACTGACGAGAATCCCTTCCATAGAAAGGGGTTGCCAGGCTTCCAAAAAACTGCGAGTTTCCTGAAATCTTAGCAAACATTTTTTCACCCAATCTTGATAATACTTGCAGGTAGTGATCAGTAAACCAATGCCATTTCTCTCACCAAATTTCGTTCTTCTAGGTTAAACCATTCCTTTGCAATAACCGTTTTCATGTTTAGGTTTCACTCTGTTTTCTCCTATACGGATACATGTAGTTGGAACTCTAAATCAAACACGGTTTGTGCTAGCTCTTTGAAACTTGGCACAATAATGTAGTTCCAAGTTCTATCGCTATGGTTTGTGTGCTATTGAAATAGCCCCAAGCAGAGACTGACGAGAATCCCTTTCATTGAAAGGGGTTGCCAGGCTTCCAAAAAACTGCGAGTTTACTGGAATCTCAGCAAACATTTTTTCACCCAATCTTGATGATACTTGCAGGCAGTGATCAGTACACGAATCTCACTTGGCTCACTAAATTTCGTTCTTCTAGGTTAAACCGTTCCTTTGCAGTAACCGTTTTCATGTTTACGTTTCACTCTGTTTTCTCCTCTATGGATACATGTAGTTGGAAATCTAAATCAAACACGCTTTGTGCTAGCTCTTAAAAACTTGGCACAATAATGTAGTTCCAAGTTCTATCGCTATGGTTTGTGTGCTATTGAAGTAGCCCCAAGCAGAGACTGACGAGAATCACTTTCATTGAAAGGTGTTTCCAGGCTTCCAAAAAACTGCGAGTTTCCTGTAATCTCAGCAAACATTTTTTTCACCCAATCTTGATGATACTTGCATTTAATGATCAGTACACCAATCCCACTTGGCACACCAAATTTTGTTCTTCTAGGTTAAACCGTTCCTTTGCAGTAACCGTTTTCATGTTTAGGTTTCACTCTGTTTTCTCCTATATGGATACATGTAGTTTGAACTCTAAATCAAACACGGTTTGTGCTAGCTCTTTGAAACTTGGCACTATAATGTAGTTCCAAGTTCTATCGCTATGGTTTGTGTGCTATTGAAGTAGCCCCAAGCAGAGACTGACGAGAATCCCTTTCATTGAAAGGGGTTGCCAAGCTTCCAAAAAACTACGAGTTTCCTGAAATCTCAGAAAACATTTTTTCACCCAATCTTGATGATACTTGCAGGTAGTGATCAGTACACGAATCTCACTTGGCTCACTAAATTTCGTTCTTCTAGGTTTAACCGTTCTTTTGCAGTAACCGTTTTCATGTTTAGGTTTCACTCTGTTTTCTCCTATATGGATACATGTAGTTGGAAATCTAAATCAAACACGGTTTGTGCTAGCTCTTTGAAACTTGGCACAATAATGTAGTTCCAAGTTCTATCGCTATGGTTTGTGTGCTATTGAAGTAGCCCCAAGCAGAGACTGGCGAGAATCCCTTTCATAGAAAGGGGTTGCTAGGATTCCAAAAAACTGCGAGTTTCCTGAAATCTCAGCAAACATTTTTTCACCCAATCTTGATAATACTTGCAGGTAGTAATCAGGACACGAATCTCACTTGGCTCACCAAATTTCGTTCTTCTAGGTTAAACCATTCCTTTGCAATAACCGTTTTCATGTTTAGGTTTCACTCTGTTTTCTCCTATATGGATACATGTAGTTGGAACTCTAAATCAAACACGGTTTGTGCTAGCTCTTTGAAACTTGGCACAATAATGTAGTTCCAAGCTCTATCGCTATGGTTTGTGTGCTATTGAAGTAGCCCCAAGCAGAGACTGACGAGAATCCCTTTCATTGAAAGGGGTTGCCAAGCTTCCAAAAAACTGCGAGTTTCCTGAAATTTCAGCAAACATTTTTTCACCCAATCTTGATGATACTTGCAGGTAGTGATCAGTACACGAATCCCACTTGGCTCACTAAATTTCGTTCTTCTAGGTTAAACCGTTCCTTTGCAGTAACCGTTTTCATGTTTAGGTTTCACTCTGTTTTCTCCTATATGGATACATGTAGTTGGAACTCTAAATCAAACACGGTTTGTGCTAGCTCTTTGAAACTTGGGACAATAATCTAGTTCCAAGTTCTATCGCTATGGTTAGTGTGCTATTGAAGTAGCCCCAAGCAGAGACTGACGAGAATCCCTTTCATAGAAAGGGGTTGCCAGGCTTCCAAAAAACTGCGAGTTTACTGGAATCTCAGCAAACATTTTTTCACCCAATCTTGATAATACTTGCAGGTAGTGATCAGGACACGAACCTCACTTGGCTCACCAAATTTCGTTCCTTTCAGTTAAACCGTTCCTTTGCAGTAACCGTTTTCATGTTTAGGTTTCACTCTGTTTTCTCCTTTATGGATACATGTAGTTGGAAATCTAAATCAAACACGCTTTGTGCTAGCTCTTAAGAACTTGGCACAATAATGTAGTTCCAAGTTCTATCGCTATGGTTTGTGTGCTATTGAAGTAGCCCCAAGCAGAGACTGACGAGAATCACTTTCATTGAAAGGGGTTGCCAGGCTTCCAAAAAACTGCGAGTTTCCTGTAATCTCAGCAAACATTTTTTCACCCAATCTTGATGATACTTCCATTTAATGATCAGTACACCAATCCCACTTGGCTCACCAAATTTCGTTCTTCTAGGTTAAACCGTTCCTTTGCAGTAACCGTTTTCATGTTTAGGTTTCACTCTGTTTTCTCCTATATGGATACATGTAGTTGGAACTCTAAATCAAACACGGTTTTTGCTAGCTCTTTGATACTTGGCACAATATTGTAGTTTCAAGTTCTATCGCTAAGGTTTGTGTGCTATTGAAGTAGCCCCAAGCAGAGACTGACGAGAATCCCTTTCATTGAAAGGGGTTATCAAGCTTCCAAAAAACTACGAGATTCCAGAAATCTCAGCAAACGTTTTTTCACCCAATCTTGATGATACTTGCAGGTAGTGATCAGTACACCAATCCCACCTGGCTCACCAAATTTCGTTCTTCTAGGTTAAACCGTTCCTTTGCAGTAATCGTTTTCATGGTTAGGTTTCACTCTGTTTTCTCCTATATGGATACATGTAGTTGGAACTCTAAATCAAACACGGTTTGTGCTAGCTCTTTGAAACTTGGCACAATAATGTAGTTCCAAGTTCTATCGCTATGGTTTGTGTGCTATTGAAGTAGCCCCAAGCAGAGACTGACGAGAATCCCTTCCATAGAAAGGGGTTGCCAGGCTTCCAAAAAACTGCGAGTTTCCTGAAATCTTAGCAAACATTTTTTCACCCAATCTTGATAATACTTGCAGGTAGTGATCAGTAAACCAATGCCATTTCTCTCACCAAATTTCGTTCTTCTAGGTTAAACCATTCCTTTGCAATAACCGTTTTCATGTTTAGGTTTCACTCTGTTTTCTCCTATACGGATACATGTAGTTGGAACTCTAAATCAAACACGGTTTGTGCTAGCTCTTTGAAACTTGGCACAATAATGTAGTTCCAAGTTCTATCACTATGGTTTGTGTGCTATTGAAATAGCCCCAAGCAGAGACTGACGAGAATCCCTTTCATTGAAAGGGGTTGCCAGGCTTCCAAAAAACTGCGAGTTTACTGGAATCTCAGCAAACATTTTTTCACCCAATCTTGATAATACTTGCAGGTAGTGATCAGGACACGAACCTCACTTGGCTCACCAAATTTCGTTCTTTTCAGTTAAACCGTTCCTTTGCAGTAACCGTTTTCATGTTTAGGTTTCACTCTGTTTTCTCCTTTATGGATACATGTAGTTGGAAATCTAAATCAAACACGCTTTGTGCTAGCTCTTAAAAACTTGGCACAATAATGTAGTTCCAAGTTCTATCGCTATGGTTTGTGTGCTATTGAAGTAGCCCCAAGCAGAGACTGACGAGAATCACTTTCATTGAAAGGGGTTGCCAGGCTTCCAAAAAACTGCGAGTTTCCTGTAATCTCAGCAAACATTTTTTCACCCAATCTTGATGATACTTCCATTTAATGATCAGTACACCAATCCCACTTGGCTCACCAAATTTCGTTCTTCTAGGTGAAACCGTTCCTTTGCAGTAACCGTTTTCATGTTTAGGTTTCACTCTGTTTTCTCCTATCTGGATACATGTAGTTGGAAATCAAAATCAAACACGGTTTGTGCTAGCTCTTTGAAACTTGGCACAATAATGTAGTTCCAAGTTCTGTCGCTATGGTTTGTGTGCATTTGAAGTAGCCCCAAGCAGAGACTGACGAGAATCCCTTTCATTGAAAGGGGTTATCAAGCTTCCAAAAAACTGCGAGTTTCCTGAAATCTCAGCAAACATTTTTTCACCCAATCTTGATGATACTTCCATTTCATGATCAGTACACCAATCCCACTTGGCTCACCAAATTTCGTTCTTCTTGGTTAAACCGTTCCTTTGCAGTAACCGTTTTCATGTTTAGGTTTCACTCTGTTTTCTCCTATATGGATACATGTAGTTGGAAGTCTAAATCAAACACGGTTTGTGCTAGCTCTTTGAAACTTGGCACAATAATGTAGTTCCAAGTTCTATCGCTATGGATTGTGTGCTATTGAAGTAGCCCCAAGCAGAGACTGACGAGAATCCCTTCCATTGAAAGGGGTTGCCAAGCTTCCAAAAAACTACGAGTTTCCTGAAATCTCAGCAAACATTTTTTCACCCAATCTTGATGATACTGGCAGGTAGTGATCAGTACACCAATCCCACTTGGCTCACCAAATTTCGTTCTTCTAGGTTAAACCGTTCCTTTGCAGTAACCGTTTTCATGTTTAGGTTTCACTCTCTTTTCTCCTATATGGATACATGTAGTTGGAACTCTAAATCAAACACGGTTTGTGCTAGCTCTTTGAAACTTGGCACAATAATGTAGTTCCAAGTTCTATCGCTATGGTTTGTGTGCTATTGAAGTAGCCCCAAGCAGGGACTGACGAGAATCCCTTTCATAGAAAGGGGTTGCCAGGCTTCCAAAAAACTGCGAGTTTCCTGAAATCTCAGCAAACATTTTTTCACCCAGTCTTGATGATGCTTCCATTTAATGATCAGTACACCAATCCCACTTGGCTCACCAAATTTTGTTCTTCTACGTTAAACCGTTCCTTTGCAGTAATCGTTTTCATATTTAGGTTTCACTCTGTTTTCTCCTATATAGATACATGTAGTTGGAACTCTAAATCAAACACGGTTTGTGCTAGCTCTTTGAAACTTGGCACAATAATGTAGTTTCAAGTTCTATCGCTAGGGTTTGTGTGCTATTGAAGTAGCCCTAAGCAGACACTGACGAGAATCCCTTTCATTGAAAGGGGTTGCCAAGCTTCCAAAAAACTACGAGTTTCCAGAAATCTCAGCAAATATTTTTTCACCTAATATTGATGATACTTCCATTTAATGATCAGTACACAAATCCCACTTGGCTCACCAAATTTCGTTCTTCTAGGTTAAACCGTTCCTTTGCAGTCACCGTTTTCATGTTTAGGTTTCACTCTGTTTTCTCCTATATGGATACATGTAGTTGGAACTCTAAATCAAACACGGTTTGTGCTAGCTCTTTGAAACTTGGCACAATAATGTAGTTCCAAGTTCTATCGCTATGGTTTGTGTGCTATTGAAGTAGCCCCAAGCAGAGACTGACGAGATTCCCTTCCATAGAAAGGGGTTGCCAGGATTCCAAAAAACTGCGAGTTTCCTGAAATCTCAGCAAACATTTTTTCACCCAATCTTGATAATACTTGCAGGTAGTGATCAATAAACCAATGCCATTTCTCTCTCCAAATTTCGTTCTTCTAGGTTAAACCATTCCTTTGCAATAACCGTTTTCATGTTTAGGTTTCACTCTGTTTTCTCCTATATGGATACATGTAGTTGGAACTCTAAATCAAACACGGTTTGTGCTAGCTCTTTGAAACTTGGCACAATAATGTAGTTCCAAGTTCTATCGCTTTGGTTTGTGTGCTATTGAAGTAGCCCCAAGCAGAGACTGACGAGAATCCCTTTCCTTGAAAGGGGTGGCCAAGCTTCCAAAAAACTACGAGTTTCCTGAAATCTCAGCAAACATTTTTTCACCCAATCTTGATAATACTTGCAGGTAGTGATCAGGACACGAATCTCACTTGGCTCACCAAATTTCGTTCTTTTCAGTTAAACCGTTCCTTTGCAGTAACCGTTTTCATGTTTAGGTTTCACTCTGTTTTCTCCTATATGGATACATGTAGTTGGAAATCTAAATCAAACACGGTTTGTGCTAGCTCTTTGAAACTTGGCACAATAATGTAGTTCCAATTTCTATCGCTATGGTTTGTGTGCTATTGAAGTAGCCCCAAGCATAGACTGACGAGAATCCCTTTCATTGAAAGGAGTTGCCAAGCTTCCAAAAAACTGCGAGGTTCCTGAAATCTCAGCAAACATTTTTTCACCCATTCTTGATGATACTTGCAGGTAGTGATCAGTACACGAATCTCACTTGGCTCACTAAATTTCGTTCTTCTAGGTTAAACCGTTCCTTTGCAGTAACCGTTTTCATGTTTAGGTTTCACTCTGTTTTCTCCTATATGGATACATGTAGTTGGAACTCTAAATCAAACACGGTTTGTGCTAGCTCTTTGAAACTTGGCACAATAATGTAGTTCCAAGTTCTGTTGCTATGGTTTGTGTGCATTTGAAGTAGCCCCAAGCAGAGACTGACGAGAATCCCTTTCATTGAAAGGGTTATCAAGCTTCCAAAAAACTGCGAGTTTCCTGAAATCTCAGCAAACATTTTTTCACCCAATCTTGATGATACTTCCATTTCATGATCAGTACACCAATCCCACTTGGCTCACCAAATTTCGTTCTTCTTGGTTAAACCGTTCCTTTGCAGTAACCGTTTTCATGTTTAGGTTTCACTCTGTTTTCTCCTATATGGATACATGTAGTTGGAACTCTAAATCAAACACGGGTTGTGCTAGCTCTTTGAAACTTGGCACAATAATGTAGTTCCAAGTTCTATCGCTATGGTTTGTGTGCTATTGAAGTAGCCCCAAGCAGAGACTGACGAGTATCCCTTTCCATTGAAAGGGGTTGCCAAGCTTCCAAAAAACTACGAGTTTCCCTGAAATCTCAGCAAACATTTTTCACCCAATCTTGATAATACTTGCAGGTAGTGATCAGGACACGAATCCTCACTTGGCTCACCAAATTTCGTTCTTCTAGGTTAAACCGTTCCTTTGCAGAAACCGTTTTCATGTTTAGGTTTCACTCTGTTTTCTCCTATATGGATACATGTAGTTGGAACTCTAAATCAAACACGGGTTGTGCTAGCTCTTTGAAACTTGGCACAATAATGTAGTTCCAAGTTCTATCGCTATGGTTTGTGTGCTATTGAAGTAGCCCCAAGCAGAGACTGACGAGATTCCCTTCCATAGAAAGGGGTTGCCAGGATTCCAAAAAACTGCGAGTTTCCTGAAATCTCAGCAAACATTTTTTCACCCAATCTTGATAATACTTGCAGGTAGTGATCAATAAACCAATGCCATTTCTCTCTCCAAATTTCGTTCTTCTAGGTTAAACCATTCCTTTGCAATAACCGTTTTCATGTTTAGGTTTTCACTCTGTTTTCTCCTATATGGATACATGTAGTTGGAACTCTAAATCAAACACGGTTTGTGCTAGCTCTTTGAAACTTGGCACAATAATGTAGTTCCAAGTTCTATCGCTTTGGTTTGTGTGCTATTGAAGTAGCCCCAAGCAGAGACTGACGAGAATCCCTTTCCTTGAAAGGGGTGGCCAAGCTTCACCAAAAAACTACGAGTTTCCTGAAATCTCAGCAAACATTTTTTCACCCAATCTTGATAATACTTGCAGGTAGTGATCAGGACACGAATCTCACTTGGCTCACCAAATTTCGTTCTTTTTCAGTTAAACCGTTCCTTTGCAGTAACCGTTTTCATGTTTAGGTTTCACTCTGTTTTCTCCTATATGGATACATGTAGTTGGAAATCTAAATCAAACACGGTTTGTGCTAGCTCTTTGAAACTTGGCACAATAATGTAGTTCCAAGTTCTATCGCTATGGTTTGTGTGCTATTGAAGTAGCCCCAAGCATAGACTGACGAGAATCCCTTTCATTGAAAGGAGTTGCCAAGCTTCCAAAAAACTGCGAGTTTCCTGAAATCTCAGCAAACATTTTTTCACCCATTCTGATGATACTTGCAGGTAGTGATCAGTACACGAATCTCACTTGGCTCACTAAATTTCGTTCTTCTAGGTTAAACCGTTCCTTTGCAGTAACCGTTTTCATGTTTAGGTTTCACTCTGTTTTCTCCTATATGGATACATGTAGTTGGAACTCTAAATCAAACACGGTTTGTGCTAGCTCTTTGAAACTTGGCACAATAATGTAGTTCCAAGTTCTGTTGCTATGGTTTGTGTGCATTTGAAGTAGCCCCAAGCAGAGACTGACGAGAATCCCTTTCATTGAAAGGGGTTATCAAGCTTCCAAAAAACTGCGAGTTTCCTGAAATCTCAGCAAATATTTTTTCACCCAATCTTGATGATACTTCCATTTCATGATCAGTACACCAATCCTACTTGGCTCACCAAATTTCGTTCTTCTTGGTTAAACCGTTCCTTTGCAGTAACCGTTTTCATGTTTAGGTTTCACTCTGTTTTCTCCTATATGGATACATGTAGTTGGAACTCTAAATCAAACACGGGTTGTGCTAGCTCTTTGAAACTTGGCACAATAATGTAGTTCCAAGTTCTATCGCTATGGTTTGTGTGCTATTGAAGTAGCCCCAAGCAGAGACTGACGAGAATCCCTTCCATTGAAAGGGGTTGCCAAGCTTCCAAAAAACTACGAGTTTCCTGAAATCTCAGCAAACATTTTTTCACCCAATCTTGATAATACTTGCAGGTAGTGATCAGGACACAAATCTCACTTGGCTCACCAAATTTCGTTCTTCTAGGTTAAACCGTTCCTTTGCAGAAACCGTTTTCATGTTTAGGTTTCACTCTGTTTTCTCCTATATGGATACATGTAGTTGGAACTCTAAATCAAACACGGGTTGTGCTAGCTCTTTGAAACTTGGCACAATAATGTAGTTCCAAGTTCTATCGCTATGGTTTGTGTGCTATTGAAGTATCCCCAAGCAGAGACTGACGAGAATCCCTTTCATTGAAAGGGGTTGCCAAGCTTCCAAAAAACTACGAGTTTCCTGAAATCTCAGCAAACATTTTTTCACCCAATCTTGATAATACTTGCAGGTAGTGATCAGGACACGAATCTCACTTGGCTCACCAAATTTCGTTCTTTTCAGTTAAACCGTTCCTTTGCAGTAACCGTTTTCATGTTTAGGTTTCACTCTGTTTTCTCCTATATAGATACATGTAGTTGGAACTCTAAATCAAACACGGTTTGTGCTAGCTCTTTGAAACTTGGCACAATAATGTAGTTTCAAGTTCTATCGCTAGGGTTTGTGTGCTATTGAAGTAGCCCTAAGCAGACACTGACGAGAATCCCTTTCATTGAAAGGGGTTGCCAAGCTTCCAAAAAACTACGAGTTTCCTGAAATCTCAGCAAACATTTTTTCACCCAATCTTGATAATAGTTGCAGGTAGTGATCAGGACACGAATCTCACTTGGCTCACCAAATTTCGTTCTTTTCAGTTAAACCGTTCCTTTGCAGTAACCGTTTTCATGTTTAGGTTTCACTCTGTTTTCTTCTATATGGATACATGTAGTTGGTACTCTAAATCAAACACGGTTTGTGCTAGCTCTTTGCAACTTGGCACAATAATGTAGTTCCAAGTTCTATCGCTATGGTTTGTGTGCTATTAAAGTAGCCCCAAGCAGAGACTGACGAGAATCCCTTTCACTGAAAGGGGTTGCCAAGCTTCCAAAAAACTACGAGTTTCCTGAAATCTCAGAAAACATTTTTTCACCCAATCTTGATGATACTTGCAGGTAGTGATCAGTACACGAATCTCACTTGGCTCACTAAATTTCTTTCTTCTAGGTTTAACCGTTCCTTTGCAGTAACCGTTTTCATGTTTAGGTTTCACTCTGTTTTCTCCTATATGGATACATGTAGTTGGAAATCAAAATCAAACACTGTTTGTGCTAGCTCTTTGAAACTTGGCACAATAATGTAGTTCCAAGTTCTATCGCTATCGTTTGTGTGCTATTGAAGTAGCCCCAAGCAGAGACTGACGAGAATCCCTTTCATTGAAAGGAGTTGCCAAGCTTCCAAAAAACTGCGAGTTTCCTGAAATCTCAGCAAACATTTTTTCACCCAATATTGATGATACTTGCAGGTAGTGATCAGTACACGAATCTCACTTGGTTAACTAAATTTCGTTCTTCTAGGTTAAACTGTTCCTTTGCAGTAACCGTTTTCATGTTTAGGTTTCACTCTGTTTTCTCCTATATGGATACATGTAGTTGGAAATCTAAATCAAACACGGTTTGTGCTAGCTCTTTGAAACTTGGCACAATAATGTAGTTCCAAGTTCTATCGCTATGGTTTGTGTGCTATTGAAGTAGCCCCAAGCAGAGACTGACGAGAATCCCTTTCATTGAAAGGAGTTGTCAAGCTTCCAAAAAACTGCCAGTTTCCTGAAATCCCAGCAAACATTTTTTCACCCAATCTTGATGATGCTTGCAGGTAGTGATCAGTACACGAATCTCACTTGGCTCACTAAATTTCGTTCTTCTAGGTTAAACCGTTCCTTTGCAGTAACCGTTTTCATGTTTAGGTTTCACTCTTTTTTCTCCTATATGGATACATGTAGTTGGAACTCTAAATCAAACACGGTTTGTGCTAGCTCTTTGAAACTTGGCACAATAATGTAGTTCCAAGTTCTGACGCTATGGTTTGTGTGCATTTGAAGTAGCCCCAAGCAGAGACTGACGAGAATCCCTTTCATTGAAAGGGGTTATCAAGCTTCCAAAAAACTGCGAGTTTCCTGAAATCTCAGCAAACATTTTTTCACCCAATCTTGATGATACTTCCATTTCATGATCAGTACACCAATCCCACTTGGCTCACCAAATTTCGTTCTTCTTGGTTAAACCGTTCCTTTGCAGTAACCGTTTTCATGTTTAGGTTTCACTCTGTTTTCTCCTATATGGATACATGTAGTTGGAACTCTAAATCAAACACGGGTTGTGCTAGCTCTTTGAAACTTGGCACAATAATGTAGTTCCAAGTTCTATCGCTATGGTTTGTGTGCTATTGAAGTAGCCCCAAGCAGAGACTGACGAGAATACCTTCCATTGAAAGGGGTTGCCAAGCTTCCAAAAAACTACGAGTTTCCTGAAATCTCAGCAAACATTTTTTCACCCAATCTTGATAATACTTGCAGGTAGTGATCAGGACACGAATCTCACTTGGCTCACCAAATTTCGTTCTTCTAGGTTAAACCGTTCCTTTGCAGAAACCGTTTTCATGTTTAGGTTTCACTCTGTTTTCTCCTATATGGATACATGTAGTTGGAACTCTAAATCAAACACGGGTTGTGCTAGCTCTTTGTAACTTGGCACAATAATGTAGTTCCAAGTTCTATCGCTATGGTTTGTGTGCTATTGAAGTATCCCCAAGCAGAGACTGACGAGAATCCCTTTCATTGAAAGGGGTTGCCAAGCTTCCAAAAAACTACGAGTTTCCTGAAATCTCAGCAAACATTTTTTCACCCAATCTTGATAATACTTGCAGGTAGTGATCAGGACACGAATCTCACTTGGCTCACCAAATTTCGTTCTTTTCAGTTAAACCGTTCCTTTGCAGTAACCGTTTTCATGTTTAGGTTTCACTCTGTTTTCTCCTATATAGATACATGTAGTTGGAACTCTAAATCAAACACGGTTTGTGCTAGCTCTTTGAAACTTGGCACAATAATGTAGTTTCAAGTTCTATCGCTAGGGTTTGTGTGCTATTGAAGTAGCCCTAAGCAGACACTGACGAGAATCCCTTTCATTGAAAGGGGTTGCCAAGCTTCCAAAAAACTACGAGTTTCCTGAAATCTCAGCAAACATTTTTTCACCCAATCTTGATAATACTTGCAGGTAGTGATCAGGACACGAATCTCACTTGGCTCACCAAATTTCGTTCTTTTCAGTTAAACCGTTCCTTTGCAGTAACCGTTTTCATGTTTAGGTTTCACTCTGTTTTCTCCTATATGGATACATGTAGTTGGAACTCTAATTCAAACACGGTTTGTGCTAGCTCTTTGAAACTTGGCACAATAATGTAGTTCCAAGTTCTATCGCTATGGTTTGTGTGCTATTGAAGTAGCCCCAAGCAGGGACTGACGAGAATCCCTTTCATAGAAAGGGGTTACCAGGCTTCCAAAAAACTGCGAGTTTCCTGAAATCTCAGCAAACATTTTTACACCCATTCTTGATGTTACTTCCATTTAATGATCAGTACACCAATCCCACTTGGCTCACCAAATTTCGTTCTTCTAGGTTAAACCGTTCCTTTGCAATAACCGTTTTCATGTTTAGGTTTCACTCTGTTTTCTCCTATATGGATACATGTAGTTGGAACTCTAAATCAACACGGTTTGTGCTAGCTCTTTGAAACTTGGCACAATAATGAAGTTCCAAGTTCTATCGCTATGGTTTGTGTGCTATTGAAGTAGCCCCAAGCAGAGACTGACGAGAATCCCTTTCCTTGAAAGGGGTGGCCAAGCTTCCAAAAATTGTGAGTTTCCTGAAATCTCAGCATACATTTTTTCACCCAATCTTGATGATACTTGCAGGTAGTGATCAGTACACGAATCCCACTTGGCTCACTAAATTTCGTTCTTCTAGGTTAAACCGTTCCTTTGCAGTAACCGTTTTCATATTTAGGTTTCACTCTGTTTTCTCCTATATGGATACATGTAGTTGGAACTCTAAATCAAACACGGTTTGTGCTAGCTCTTTGAAACTTGGCACAATAATCTAGTTCCAAGTTCTATCGCTATGGTTAGTGTGCTATTGAAGTAGCCCCAAGCAGAGACTGACGAGAATCCCTTTCATAGAAAGGGGTTGCCAGGCTTCCAAAAAACTGCGAGTTTACTGAAATCTTAGCAAACATTTTTTCACCCAATCTTGATGATACTTCCATTTAATGATCAGTACACCAATCCCACTTGGCTCACCAAATTTCGTTCTTCTAGGTTAAACCGTTCCTTTGCAGTAACCGTTTTCATGTTTAGGTTTCACTCTGTTTTCTCCTATATGGATACAAGTAGTTGGAACACTAAATCAAACACGGTTTGTGCTAGCTTTTTGAAACTTGGCACAATAATGTAGTTTCAAGTTCTATCGCTAAGGTTTGTGTGCTATTGAAGTAGCCCCAAGCAGAGACGGACGAGAATCCCTTTCATTGAAAGGGGTTGCCGAGCTTCCAAAAAACTACGAGTTTCCAGAAATCTCAGCAAACATTTTTTCAACCAATCTTGATGATACTTCCATTTAATGATCAGTACACCAATCCCACTTGGCTCACCAAATTTCGTTCTTCTAGGTTAAACCGTTCCTTTGCAGTAACCGTTTTCATGTTTAAGTTTCACTCTGTTTTCTCCTATATGGATACATGTAGTTGGAACTCTAAATCAAACACTGTTTGTGCTAGCTCTTTGAAACTTGGCACAGTAATGTAGTTCCAATTTCTATCACTGTGGTTTGTGTGCTATTGAAGTAGCCCCAAGCAGAGACTGACGAGAATCCCTTTCATTGAAAGGGGTTGCCAAGCTTCCAAAAAACTACGAGTTTCCTGAAATCTCAGCAAACATTTTTTCACCCAATCTTGATGATACTTGCAGGTAGTGATCAGTACACGAATCCCACTTGGCTCACTAAATTTTGTTCCTTTGCAGTAACCGTTTTCATGTTTAGGTTTCACTCTGTTTTCTCGTATATCGATACATGTAGTTGGAACTCTAAATCAAACACGGTTTGTGCTAGCTCTTTGAAACTTCGCACAATAATGTAGTTCCAAGTTCTATCGCTGTGGTTTGTGTGCTATTAAAGTAGCCCCAAGCAGAGACTGACGAGAATCCCTTTAATTGAAAGGTGTTGCCAAGCTTCCAAAAAACTGCGAGTTTCCTGAAATCTCAGCAAACATTTTTTCACCCATTCTTGATGATACTTCCAATTAATGATCAGTACACCAATCCCACTTGGCTCACTAAATTTCGTTCTTCTAGGTTAACCGTTCCTTTGCAGTAACCGTTTTCATGTTTAGGTTTCACTCTGTTTTCTCCTATATGGATACATGTAGTTGGAAATCTAAATCAAACACGGTTTGTGCTAGCTCTTTGAAACTTGGCACAATAATGTAGATCCAAGTTCTATCGCTATGGTTTGTGTGCTATTGAAGTAGCCCCAAGCAGAGATTGACGAGAATCCCTTTCATTGAAAGGGGTTGCCAAGCTTCCAAAAAACTGCGAGTTTCCTGAAATCTCAGCAAACATTTTTTCACCCAATCTTGATGTTACATGCAGGTAGTGATCAGTACACGAATCCCACTTGGCTGACCAAATTTCGTTCTTCTAGGTTAAACCGTTCCTTTGCAGTAACCGTTTTCATGTTTAGATTTCACTCTGTTTTCTCCTATATGGATACATGTAGTTGGAACTCTAAATCAAACACGGTTTGTGCTAGCTCTTTGAAACTAGGCACAATAATGTAGTTCCAAGTTCTATCGCTATGGTTTGTGTGCTATTGAAGTAGCCCCAAGCAGAGACTGACGAGAATCCCTTTAATTGATAGGGGTTGCCAAGCTTCCAAAAAACTGCGAGTTTCCTGAAATCTCAGCAAACATTTTTTCACCCAATCTTGATGATACTTCCATATAATGATAAGTACACCAATCCCACTTGGCTCACCAAATTTCGTTCTTCTAGGTTAAACCATTCCTTTTCAGTAACCGTTTTCATTTTTAGGTTTCACTCTGTTTTCTCCTATATGGATACATGTAGTTGGAACTCTAAATCAAACACGGTTAGTGCTAGCTCTTTGAAACTTGGCACAATAATGTAGTTTGAAGTTCTATTGCTATGGTTTGTGTGCTATTGAAGTAGCCCCAAGCAGAGACTGACGAGAATCCCTTTCATAGAAAGGGGTTGCCAGGCTTCCAAAAAACTGCGAGTTTCCTGAAATCTCAGCAAACATTTTTTCACCCATTCTTGATGATACTTCCAATTAATGATCAGTACACCATTCCCACTTGGCTCACCAAATTTCGTTCTTCTAGGTTAAACCGTTCCTTTGCAGTAACCGTTTTCATGTTTAGGTTTTACTCTGTTTTCTCCAATATGGATACATGTAGTTGGAACTCTAAATCAAACACGGTTTGTGCTAGCTCTTTGAAACTTGGCACAATAATGTAGTTCCAAGTTCTATCGCTATGGTTTGTGTGCTATTGAAGTAGCCCCAAGCAGAGACTGACGAGAATCCCTTTCATTGAAAGGGGTTGCCAGCTTCCAAAAAGCGACGAGTTTCCTGTAATCTCATCAAACATTTTTTCACCCAATCTTGATGATACTTGCAGGTAGTGATCACTACACAAATCTCACTTGGCTCACTAAATTTCGTTCTTCTAGGTTTAACCGTTCCTTTGCAGTAACCGTTTTCTTGTTTCGGTTTTACTCTGTTTTCTCCTGTATGGATACATGTATTTGGAACTCTAAATCAAACACGGTTTGTGCTAGCTCTTTGAAACTTGGCACAATAATGTAGTTCCAATTTCTATCGCTATGGTTTGTGTGCTATTGAAGTAGCCCCAAGAAGATACTGACGAGAAACCCTTTCATTGAAAGGGGTTGCCAAGCTTCCAAAAAACTACGAGTTTCCTGACATCTCAGCAAACATTTTTTCACCCAATCTTGATGATACTTGCAGGTAGTGATCAGTACACGAATCTCACTTGGCTCACTAAATTTCGTTCTTCTAGGTTAAACCGTTCCTTTGCAGTATCCGTTTTCATGTTTAGGTGTCACTCTGTTTTCTCCTATATGGATACATGTAGTTGGAACTCTAAATCAAACACGGTTTGTGCTAGCTCTTTGAAACTTGGCACAATAATGTAGTTCCACGTTCTATCGCTATGGTTTGTGTGCTATTGAAGTAGCCCCAAGCAGAGACTGACGAGAATCCCTTTAATTGAAAGGGGTTGCCAAGCTTCCAAAACACTACGAGTTTCCTGAAATCTCAGCAAACATTTTTTCACCCAATCTTGATGATACATCCATTTAATGATCAGTACACCAATCCCACTTGGCTCACCAAATTTCGTTCTTCTCGGAAAAACCGTTCCTTTGCAGTAACCGTTTTCATGTTTAGGTTTCACTCTGTTTTCTCCTATATGGATACATGTAGGTGGAAATCTAAATCAAACACGGTTTGTGCTAGCTCTTTGAAACTTGGCACAATAATGTAGTTCCAAGTTCTATCGCTATGGTTTCTGTGCTATTGAAGTAGCCCCAAGCAGAGACTGACGAGAATCCCTTTCATTTAAAGGGGTTTCCAGGCTTCCAAAAAACTGCGAGTTTCCTGAAATCTCAACAAACATTTTTTCACCCAGTCTTGATGATACTTCCATTTAATGATCAGTACACCAGTCCCACTTGGCTCACCAAAGTTCGTTCTTCTAGGTTAAACCGTTCCTTTGCAGTAACCATTTTCATGTTTAGGTTTCACTCTGTTTTCTCCTATATGGATACATGTAGTTGGAAATCTAAATCAAACACGGTTTGTGCTAGCTCTTTGAAACTTGGCACAATAATGTAGTTCCAAGTTCTATCACTATGGTTTGTGTGCTCTTGAAGTAGCCCCAAGCAGAGACTGACGAGAATCCCTTTCATAGAAAGGGGTTGCCAGGCTTCCAAAAAACTACGAGTTTCCTGAAATCTCAGCAAACATTTTTTCACCCATTCGTGATGATACTTCCAATTAATGATCAGTACACCATTCCCACTTGGTCACCAAATTTCGTTCTTCTAGGTTAAACCGTTCCTTTGCAGTAACCGTTTTCATGTTTAGGTTTCACTCTGTTTTCTCCAATATGGATACATGTAGTTGGAACTCTAAATCAAACACGGTTTGTGCTAGCTCTTTGAAACTTGGCACAATAATGTAGTTCCAAGTTCTATCGCTATGGTTTGTGTGCTATTGAAGTAGCCCCAAGCAGAGACTGACGAGAATCCCTTTCATTGAAAGGGGTTGCCAAGCTTCCAAAAAGCGACGAGTTTCCTGTAATCTCATCAAACATTTTTTCACCCAATCTTGATGATACTTGCAGGTAGTGATCACTACACAAATCTCACTTGGCTCACTAAATTTCGTTCTTCTAGGTTTAACCGTTCCTTTGCAGTAACCGTTTTCTTGTTTCGGTTTTACTCTGTTTTCTCCTGTATGGATACATGTATTTGGAACTCTAAATCAAACACGGTTTGTGCTAGCTCTTTGAAACTTGGCACAATAATGTAGTTCCAATTTCTATCGCTATGGTTTGTGTGCTATTGAAGTAGCCCCAAGAAGAGACTGAGGAGAAACCCTTTCATTGAAAGGGGTTGCCAAGCTTCCAAAAAACTACGAGTTTCCTGAAATCTCAGCAAACATTTTTTCACCCAATCTTGATGATACTTGCAGGTAGTGATCAGTACACGAATCTCACTTGGCTCACTAAATTTCGTTCTTCTAGGTTAAACCGTTCCTTTGCAGTAACCGTTTTCATGTTTAGGTTTCACTCTGTTTTCTCCTATATGGATACATGTAGTTGGAACTCTAAATCAAACACGGTTTGTGCAAGCTCTTTGAAACTTGGCACAATAATGTAGTTCCAAGTTCTATCGCTGTGGTTTGTGTGCTATTGAAGTAGCCCCAAGCAGAGACTGACGAGAATCCCTTTCATTGAAACTGGTTGCCAGGCTTCCAAAAAACTGCGAGTTTTCTGAAATCTCAGCAAACATTTTTTCACCCAGTCTTGATGATACTTCCATTTAATGATCAGTACACCAATCCCACTTGGCTCACCAAATTTCGTTCTCCTAGGTTAAACCGTTCCTTTGCAGTAACCGTTTTCATGTTTAGGTTTCACTCTGTTTTCTCCTATATGGATACATGTAGATGGAACTCTAAATCAAACACGGTTTGTGCTAGCTCTTTGGAACTTGGCACAATAATGTAGTTCCAAGTTCTATCGCTATGGTTTGTGTGCTATTGAAGTAGCCCCAAGCAGAGACTGACGAGAATCCCTTTCATTGAAAGGGGTTGCCAAGCTTCCAAAAAACTACGAGTTTCCTGAAATCTCAGCAAACATTTTTTCACCCAATTTGATGATACTTCCATTTAATGATCAGTACACCAATCCCACTTGGCTCACCAAATTTCGTTCTTCTAGGTTAAACCGTTCCTTTGCAGTAACCGTTTTCATGTTTAGGTTTCACTCTGTTTTCTCCTATATGGATACATGTAGTTGGAACTCTAAATCAAACACGGTTTGTGCAAGCTCTTTGAAACTTGGCACAATAATGTAGTTCCAAGTTCTATCGCTATGGTTTGTGTGCTATTGAAGTAGCCCCAAGAAGAGACTGACGAGAATCCCTTTCATTGAAAGGGGTAGCCAAGCTTCCAAAAAACTACGAGTTTCTTGAAATCTCAGCAAACATTTGTTCACCCAATCTTGATGATACTTGCAGGTAGTGATCAGTACACGAATCTCACGTGGCTCACTAAATTTCGTTCTTCTAGGTTAAACCGTTCCTTTGCAGTAACCTTTTTCATGTTTAGGTTTCACTCTGTTTTCTCCTATATGGATACATGTAGTTGGAACTCTAAATCAAACACGGTTTGTGCTAGCTCTTTGAAACTTGGCACAATAATGTAGTTCCAAGTTCTATCGCTATGGTTTGTGTGCTATTGAAGTAGCCCCAAGCAGAGACTGACGAGAATCCCTTTCATTGAAAGGGGTAGCCAAGCTTCCAAAAAACTACGAGTTTCCTGTAATCTCATCAAACATTTTTTCACCCAATCTTGATGATACTTGCAGGTAGTGATCAGTACACAAATCTCACTTGGCTCACTAAATTTCGTTCTTCTAGGTTTAACCGTTCCTTTGCAGTAACCGTTTTCTTGTTTCGGTTTTACTCTGTTTTCTCCTATATGGATACATGTAGTTGGAACTCTAAATCAAACACGGTTTGTGCTAGCTCTTTGAAACTTGGCACAATAATGTAGTTCCAATTTCTATCGCTATGGTTTGTGTGCTATTGAAGTAGCCCCAAGAAGAGACTGACGAGAAACCCTTTCATTGAAAGGGGTTGCCAAGCTTCCAAAAAACTACGAGTTTCCTGAAATCTCAGCAAACATTTTTTCACCCAATCTTGTTGATACTTGCAGGTAGTGATCAGTACACGAATCTCCCTTGGCTCACTAAATTTCGTTCTTCTAGGTTAAACCGTTCCTTTGCAGTAACCGTTTTCGTGTTTAGGTTTCACTCTGTTTTCTCCTATATGGATACATGTAGTTCGAACTCTAAATCAAACACGGTTTGTGCAAGCTCTTTGAAACTTGGCACAATAATGTAGTTCCAAGTTCTATCGCTATGGTTTGTGTGCTATTGAAGTAGCCCCAAGCAGAGACTGACGAGAATCCCTTTCATTGAAAGGGGTTGCCAGGTTTCCAAAAAACTACGAATTTCCTGAAATCTCAGCAAACATTTTTTCACCCAATCTTGATGATACATCCATTTAATGATCAGTACACCAATCCCACTTGGCTCACCAAATTTCGTTCTTCTAGGTTAAACCGTTCCTTTGCAGTAACCGTTTTCATGTTTAGGTTTCACTCTGTTTTCTCCTATATGGATACATGTAGTTGGAAATCTAAATCAAACACGGTTTGTGCTAGCTCTTTGAAACTTGGCACAATAATGTAGTTCCAAGTTCTATTGCTATGGTTTGTGTGCTATTGAAGTAGCCCCAAGCAGAGACTGACGAGAATCCCTTTCATTGAAAGGGGTTGCCAGGCTTCCAAAAAACTGTGAGTTTCCTGAAATCTCAGCAAACATTTTTTCACCCAGTCTTGATGATACTTCCATTTAATGATCAGTACACCAATCCCACTTGGCTCACCAAATTTCGTTCTCCTAGGTTGAACCGTTCCTTTGCAGTAACCGTTTTCATGTTTAGGTTTCACTCTGTTTTCTCCTATATGGATACATGTAGGTGGAACTCTAAATCAAACACGGTTTGTGCTAGCTCTTTGAAACTTGGCACAATAATGTAGTTCCAAGTTCTATCGCTATGGTTTGTGTGCTATTGAAGTAGCCCCAAGCAGAGACTGACGAGAATCCCTTTCATTGAAAGGGGTTGCCAAGCTTCCAAAAAACTACGAGTTTCCTGAAATCTCAGCAAACATTTTTTCACCCAATTTGATGATACTTCCATTTAATGATCAGTACACCAATCCCACTTGGCTCACCAAATTTCGTTCTTCTAGGTTAAACCGTTCCTTTGCAGTAACCGTTTTCATGTTTAGGTTTCACTCTGTTTTCTCCTATATGGATACATGTACTTGGAACTCTAAATCAAACACGGTTTGTGCTAGCTCTTTGAAACTTGGCACAATAATGTAGTTCCAATTCTATCGCTATGGTTTGTGTGCTATTGAAGTAGCCCCAAGCAGAGACTGACGAGAATCCCTTTCATTGAAAGGGGTTGCCAAGCTTCCAAAAAACTACGAGTTTCCTGAAATCTCAGCAAACATTTTTTCACCCAATCTTGATGATACATCCATTTAATGATCAGTACACCAATCCCACTTGGCTCACCAAATTTCGTTCTTCTAGGTTAAACCGTTCCTTTGCAGTAACCGTTTTCATGTTCAGGTTTCACTCTGTTTTCTCCTATATGGATACATGTAGTTGGAACTCTAAATCAAACACGGTTTGTGCTAGCTCTTTGAAACTTGGCACAATAATGTAGTTCCAAGTTCTATCGCTATGGTTTGTGTGCTATTGAAGTAGCCCCAAGCAGAGACTGACGAGAATCCCTTTCATTGAATGGGGTTGCCAAGCTTCCAAAAAACTACGAGTTTCCTGAAATCTCAGCAAACATTTTTTCACCCAATCTTGATAATACTTACAGGTAGTGATCAGTACACCAATCCCACATGGCTCACCAAATTTCGTTCTTCTAGGTTAAACCGTTCCTTTGCAGTAACCGTTTTCATGTTTAGGTTTCACTCTGTTTTCTCCTATATGGATACATGTAGTTGGAACTCTAAATCAAACACGGTTTCTGCTAGCTCTTTGAAACTTGGCACAATAATGTAGTTCCAAGTTCTATCGCTATGGTTTGTGTGCTATTGAAGTAGCCCCAAGCAGAGACTGACGAGAATCCCTTACATTGAAAGGGGTTGCCAAGCTTCCAAAAAACTGCGAGTTTCCTGAAATCTCAGCAAACATTTTTTCACCCAATCTTGATGATACTTCCATTTAATGATCAGTACACCATTCCCACTTGGCTCACCAAATTTCGTTCTTCTAGGTTAAACCGTTCCTTTGCAGTAACCGTTTTCATGTTTAGGTTTCACTCTGTTTTCTTCTATATGGATACATGTACTTGGAACTCTAAATCAAACACGGTTTGTACTAGCTCTTTGAAACTTGGCACAATAATGTAGTTCCAAGTTCTATCGCTATGGTTTGTGTGCTATTGAAGTAGCCCCAAGCAGAGACTGACGAGAATCCCTTTCATTGAAAGGGGTTGCCAAGCTTCCAAAAAACTGCGAGTTTCCTGAAATCTCAGCAAACATTTGTTCACCCAATCTTGATGATACTTGCAGGTAGTGATCAGTACACGAATCTCACGTGGCTCACTAAATTTCGTTCTTCTTGGTTAAACCGTTCCTTTGCAGTAACCTTTTTCATGTTTAGGTTTCACTCTGTTTTCTCCTATATGGATACATGTAGTTGGAACTCTAAATCAAACACGGTTTGTGCTAGCTCTTTGAAACTTGGCACAATAATGTAGTTCCAAGTTCTATCGCTATGGTTTGTGTGCTATTGAAGTAGCCCAAAGCAGAGACTGACGAGAATCCCTTTCATTGAAAGGGGTTGCCAAGCTTCCAAAAAACTACGAGTTTCCTGTAATCTCATCAAACATTTTTTCACCCAATCTTGATGATACTTGCAGGTAGTGATCACTACACAAATCTCACTTGGCTCACTAAATTTCGTTCTTCTAGATTTAACCGTTCCTTTGCAGTAACCGTTTTCTTGTTTCGGTTTTACTCTGTTTTCTCCTATATGGATACATGTAGTTGGAACTCTAAATCAAACACGGTTTGTGCTAGCTCTTTGAAACTTGGCACAATAATGTAGTTCCAATTTCTATCGCTATGGTTTGTGTGCTATTGAAGTAGCCCCAAGAAGGGGCTGACGAGAAACCCTTCCATTGAAAGGGGTTGCCAAGCTTCCAAAAAACTAGGAGTTTCCTGAAATCTCAGCAAACATTTTTTCACCCAATCTTGTTGATACTTGCAGGTAGTGATCAGTACACGAATCTCCCTTGGCTCACTAAATTTCGTTCTTCTAGGTTAAACCGTTCCTTTGCAGTAACCGTTTTCATGTTTAGGTTTCACTCTGTTTTCTCCTATATGGATACATGTAGTTGGAAATCTAAATCAAACCTGGTTTGTGCTAGCTCTTTGAAACTTGGCACAATAATGTAGTTCCAAGTTCTATTGCTATGGTTTGTGTGCTATTGAATTAGCCCTAAGCAGAGACTGACGAGAATCACTTTCATTGAAAGGGGTTGCCAACCTTCCAAAAAACTGCGAGTTTCCTGAAATCACAGCAAAAATATTTCACCCAATCTTGATGATACTTCCATTTAATGATCAGTACACCAATCCCACTTGGCTCACCAAATTTCGTTCTTCTATGTTAAAACGTTCCTTTGCAGTAACCGTTTTCATGTTTAGGTTTCACTCTGTTTTCTCCTATATGGATACATGTAGTTGGAACACTAAATCAAACACGGTTTGTGCTAGCTCTTTGAAACTTCGCACAATAATGTAGTTCCACGTTCTATCGCTATGGTTTGTGTGCTACTGAAGTAGCCCCAAGCAGAGACTGACGAGAATCCCTTTCATAGAAAGGGGTTGCCAGGCTTCCAAAAAACTGCGAGTGTCCTGAAATCTCAGCAAACATTTTTTCACCCAGTCTTGATGATACTTCCATTTAATGATCAGTACACCAATCCCACTTGGCTCACCAAATTTCATTCTTCTAGGTTAAACCGTTCCTTTGCAGTAATCGTTTTCATATTTAGGTTTCACTCTGTTTTCTCCTATGTAGATACATATAGTTAGAACTCTAAATCAAACACGGTTTGTGCTAGCTCTTTGAAACTTGGCACAATAATGTAGTTTCAAGTTCTATCACTAGGGTTTGTGTGCTATTGAAGTAGCCCCAAGCAGAGACTGACGAGAATCCCTTTCATTGAAAGGGTTTGTCAAGCTTCCAAAAAACTACGAGTTTCCAGAAATCTCAGCAAACATTTTTTCACCCAATCTTGATGATACTAGCAGGTAGTGATCAGGACACGAATCCCACTTGGCTCACCAAATTTCGTTCTTCTAGGTTAAATCGTTCCTTTGCAGTAACTGTTTTCATGTTTAGGTTTCACTCTGTTTTCTCCTATATGGATACATGTAGTTTTAAACTCTAAATCAAACAAGGGTTGTGCTAGCTCTTTGAAACTTGGCACAATAATGTAGTTCCAAGTTCTATCACTATGGTTTGTGTGCTATTGAAGTAGCCCCAAGCAGAGACTGACGAGAATCCCTTTCATTGAAAGGGGTTGCCAAGCTTCCAATAAACTGCGAGTTTCCTGAAATCTCAGCAAACATTTTTTCACCCAATCTTGATGATACTTCCATTTAATGATCAGTACACCAATCCCACTTGGCTCACCAAATTTCGTGCTTCTAGGTTAAACCATTCCTTTGCAGTAACCGCTTTCATGTTTAGGTTTCACTCTGTTTTCTCCTATATGGATACATGCAGTTGGAACTCTAAATCAAACACGGTTTGTGCTAGCTCTTTGAAACTTGGCACAATAATATAGTTCCAAGTTCTATCGCTATGGTTTGTGTGCTATTGAAGTAGCCCCAAGCAGAGACTGACGAGAATCCCTTTCATTGAAAAGGGTTGCCAAGCTTGCAAAAAACTACGAGTTTCCTGAAATCTCAGCAAACATTTTTTTCACCCAATCTTGATGATACTTGCAGGTAGTGATCAGTACACGAATCTCACTTGGCTCACCAAATTTCGTTCTTCTAGGTTCAACCGTTCCTTTGCAGTAACCGTTTTCATGTTTAGGTTTCACTCTGTTTTCTCCTATATGGATACATGTAGTTGGAATTCTAAATCAAACACGGTTTGTGCTAGCTCTTTCAAACTTGGCACAATAATGTAGTTCCAAGTTCTATCGCTATGGTTTGTGTGCTATTGAATTAGCCCCAAGAAGAGACTGACGAGAATCACTTTCATTGAAAGGGGTTGCCAAGCTTCCAAAAAACTGCGAGTTTCCTGAAATCTCAGCAAACATATTTCACCCAATCTTGATGATACTTCCATTTAATGATCAGTACACCAATCCCACTTGGCTCACCCAATTTCGTTCTTCTAGGTTAAACCGTTCCATTGCAGTAACTGTTTTCATGTTTAGGTTTCACTCTGTTTTCTCCTATATGGATACATGTAGTTGGAACTCTAAATCAAACACGTTTTGTGCTAGCTCTTTGAAACTTGGCACAATAATGTAGTTCCAAGTTCTATCGCTATGGTTTGTGTGCTATTGAAGTAGCCCCAAGCAGAGACTGACGAGAATCCCTTTCATTGAAAGGGGTCGCCAAGCTTCCAAAAAACTGCGAGTTTCCTGAAATCTCAGCAAACATTTTTTCACCCAATCTTGATGATACTTGCAGGTAGTGATCAGTACACGAATCCCACTTGGCTCACCAAATTTTGTTCATCTAGGTTAAACCGTTCCTTTGCAGTAACCGTTTTCATGTTTAGGTTTCACTCTGTTTTCTCCTATATGGATACATGTAGTTGGAACTCTAAATCAAACACGGTTTGTGCTAGCTCTTTGAATCTTATCACAATAATGTAGTTCCAAGTTCTATCGCTATGGTTTGTGTGCTATTGAAGTAGCCCCAAGCAGAGACTGACGAGAATCCCTTTCATTGAAAGGGGTTGCCAAGCTTCCAAAAAACTACGAGTTTCCTGAAATCTCAGCAAATATTTTTTCACCCAATCTTGATGATACTTCCATTTAATGATCAGTACACCAATCCCACTTGGCTCACCAAATTTCGTTCTTCTAGGTTAAACCATTCCTTTGCAGTAACGGCTTTCATGTTTAGGTTTCACTCTGTTTTCTCCTATTTGGATACATGTAGTTGGAACTCTAAATCAAACACGGTTTGTGCTAGCTCTTTGAAACTTGGCACAATAATATAGTTCCAAGTTCTATCGCTATGGTTTGTGTGCTATTGAAGTAGCCCCAAGCAGAGACTGACGAGAATCCCTTTCATTGAAAAGGGTTGCCAAGCTTGCAAAAAACTACGAGTTTCCTGAAATCTCAGCAAACATTTTTTCACCCAATCTTGATGATACTTGCAGGTAGTGATCAGTACACGAATCTCACTTGGCTCTCCAAATTTCGTTCTTCTAGGTTCAACCGTTCCTTTGCAGTAACCGTTTTCATGTTTAGGTTTCACTCTGTTTTCTCCTATATGGATACATGTAGTTGGAAATCTAAATCAAACACGGTTTTGTGCTAGCTCTTTGAAACTTGGCACAATAATGTAGTTCCAAGTTCTATTGCTATGGTTTGTGTGCTATTGAATTAGCCCCAAGCAGAGACTGACGAGAATCACTTTCATTGAAAGGGGTTGCCAAGCTTCCAAAAAACTGCGAGTTTCCTGAAATCACAGCAAACATATTTCACCCAATCTTGATGATACTTCCATTTAATGATCAGTACACCAATCCCACTTGGCTCACCAAATTTCGTTCTTCTATGTTAAAACGTTCCTTTGCAGTAACCGTTTTCATGTTTAGGTTTCACTCTGTTTTCTCCTATATGGATACATGTAGTTGGAACTCTAAATCAAACACGGTTTGTGCTAGCTCTTTGAAACTTGGCACAATAATGTAGTTCCACGTTCTATCGCTATGGTTTGTGTGCTACTGAAGTAGCCCCAAGCAGAGACTGACGAGAATCCCTTTCATTGAAAGGGGTTGCCAAGCTTCCAAAAAACTGCGAGTGTCCTGAAATCTCAGCAAACATTTTTTCACCCAGTCTTGATGATACTTCCATTTAATGATCAGTACACCAATCCCACTTGGCTCACCAAATTTCGTTCTTCTAGGTTAAACCGTTCCTTTGCAGTAATCGTTTTCATATTTAGGTTTCACTCTGTTTTCTCCTATGTAGATACATATAGTTAGAACTCTAAATCAAACACGGTTTGTGCTAGCTCTTTGAAACTTGGCACAATAATGTAGTTTCAAGTTCTATCACTAGGGTTTGTGTGCTATTGAAGTAGCCCCAAGCAGAGACTGACGAGAATCCCTTTCATTGAAAGGGGTTGTCAAGCTTCCAAAAAACTACGAGTTTCCAGAAATCTCAGCAAACATTTTTTCACCCAATCTTGATGATACTTCCATTTAATGATCAGTACACCAATCCCACTTGGCTCACCAAATTTCGTTCTTCTAGGTTAAACCGTTCCTTTGCAGTAACCGTTTTCATGTTTAGGTTACACTCTGTTTTCTAATATATGGATACATGTAGTTGGAACTCTAAATCAAACACGGTTTGTGCTAGCTCTTTGAAACTTGGCACAATAATGTAGTTCCAAGTTCTATCGCTATGGTTTGTGTGCTATTGAAGTAGCCCCAAGCAGAGACTGACGAGAATCCCTTTCATTGAAAAGGGGTTGCCAAGCTTCCAAAAAACTACGAGTTTCCTGAAATCTCAGCAAACATTTTTTCACCGAATCTTGATGATACTTCCATTTAATGATCAGTGCACCAATCCCACTTGGCTCACCAAATTTCGTTCTTCTAGGTTAAACCGTTCCTTTGCAGTAACCGTTTTCATGTTTAGGTTTCACTCTG
Source organism: Urocitellus parryii (assembly GCF_045843805.1). Classification (NCBI taxonomy): domain Eukaryota; kingdom Metazoa; phylum Chordata; class Mammalia; order Rodentia; family Sciuridae; genus Urocitellus; species Urocitellus parryii. The sequence goes on along the minus strand of NW_027554098.1, from coordinate 56,390 downwards.
TTTTCTCTTATATGGATACATGTAGTTGGAACTCTAAATCAAACACGGTTTGTGCTAGCTCTTTGAAACTTGGCACAATAATGTATTTCCAAGATCTCTCGCTATCGTTTGTTGCTATTGAAGTAGCCCCAAGCAGAGACTGACGAGAATCCCTTTCATTGAAAGGGGTTGCCAAGTTTACAAAAAACTACGAGTTTCCTGAAATCTCAGCAAACATTTTTTCACCCAATCTTGATGATACTTGCAGGTAGTGATCAGGACACGAATCCCACTTGGCTCACCAAATTTCGTTCTTCTAGGTTAAATCGTTCCTTTGCAGTAACTGTTTTCATGTTTATGTTTCACTCTGTTTTCTCCTATATGGATACATGTAGTTTTAACTCTAAATCAAACAAGGGTTGTGCTAGCTCTTTGAAACTTGGCACAATAATGTAGTTCCAAGTTCTATCGCTATGGTTTGTGTGCTATTGAAGTAGCCCCAAGCAGAGACTGACGAGAATCCCTTTCATTGAAAGGGGTTGCCAAGCTTCCAATAAACTGCGAGTTTCCTGAAATCTCAGCAAACATTTTTTCACCCAATCTTGATGATACTTCCATTTAATGATCAGTACACCAATCCCACTTGGCTCACCAAATTTCGTGCTTCTAGGTTAAACCATTCCTTTGCAGTAACCGCTTTCATGTTTAGGTTTCACTCTGTTTTCTCCTATATGGATACATGCAGTTGGAACTCTAAATCAAACACGGTTTGTGCTAGCTCTTTGAAACTTGGCACAATAATATAGTTCCAAGTTCTATCGCTATGGTTTGTGTGCTATTGAAGTAGCCCCAAGCAGAGACTGACGAGAATCCCTTTCATTGAAAAGGGTTGCCAAGCCTGCAAAAAACTACGAGTTTCCTGAAATCTCAGCAAACGTTTTTTTCACCCAATCTTGATGATACTTGCAGGTAGTGATCAGTACATGAATCTCACTTGGCTCACCAAATTTCGTTCTTCTAGGTTCAACCGTTCCTTTGCAGTAACCGTTTTCATGTTTAGGTTTCACTCTGTTTTCTCCTATATGGATACATGTAGTTGGAACTCTAAATCAAACACGGTTTGTGCTAGCTCTTTCAAACTTGGCACAATAATGTAGTTCCAAGTTCTATCGCTATGGTTTGTGTGCTATTGAATTAGCCCCAAGAAGAGACTGACGAGAATCACTTTCATTGAAAGGGGTTGCCAAGCTTCCAAAAACTGCGAGTTTCCTGAAATCTCAGCAAACATATTTCACCCAATCTTGATGATACTTCCATTTAATGATCAGTACCCCAATCCCACTTGGCTCACCAAATTTCGTTCTTCTAGGTTAAAACGTTCATTTGCAGTAACCGTTTTCATGTTTAGGTTTCACTCTGTTTTCTCCAATATACATACATGTAGTTGGAACTCTAAATCAAACACGGTTTGTGCTAGGTCTTTGAAACTTGGCACAATAATGTAGTTCCAAGTTCTATCGCTATGGTTTGTGGGCTACTGAAGTAGCCCCAAGCAGAGACTGACGAGAATCCCTTTCATAGAAAGGGGTTGCCAGGCTTCCAAAAACTGCGAGTGTCCTGAAATCTCAGCAACATTTTTTCACCCAGTCTTGATGATACTTCCATTTAATGATCAGTACACCAATCCCACTTGGCTCACCAAATTTCGTTCTTCTAGGTTAAACCGTTCCTTTGCAGTAATCGTTTTCATATTTAGGTTTCCCTCTGTTTTCTCCTATATAGATACATATAGTTAGAACTCTAAATCAAACACGGTTTGTGCTAGCTCTTTGAAACTTGGCACAATAATGTAGTTTCAAATTCTATCACTAGGGTTTGTGTGCTATTGAAGTAGCCCCAAGCAGAGACTGACGAGAATCCCTTTCATTGAAAGGGGTTGCCAAGCTTCCAAAAAACTACGAGTTTCCTGAAATCTCAGCAAACATTTTTTTCACCCAATCTTTATGATACTTGCAGGTAGTGATCACTACACGAATCTCACTTGGCTCACTAAATTTCGTTCTTCTAGGTTAAACCGTTCCTTTGCAGTAACCGTTTTCATGTTTAGGTTTCACTCTGTTTTCTCCTATATGGATACATGTAGTTGGAACTCTAAATCAAACACGGTTTGTGCTAGCTCTTTGAAACTTGGCACAATAATGTAGTTCCAAGTTCTGTCACTATGGTTTCTGTGCTATTGACGTAGCCCCAAGCAGAGACTGACGAGAATCCCTTTCATTGAAAGGGGTTGCCAAGCTTCCAAAAAACTACGAGTTTCCTGAAATCTCAGCAAACAATTTTTCACCCAATCTTGATGATACTTGCAGGTAGTGATCAGTACACGAATCCCACTTGGCTCACTAAATTTCGTTCTTCTAGGTTAAAACGTTCCTTTGCAGTAACCGTTTTCTTGTTTAGGTTTCACTCTGTTTTCTCCTATATGGATACATGTAGTTGGAACTCTAAATCAAACACGGTTTGTGCTAGCTCTTTGAAACTTGGCACAATAATGTAGTTCCAACTTCTTATCGCTATGGTTTGTGTGCTATTGAAGTAGCCCCAAACAGAGACTCACGAGAATACCTTTCATTGAAAGGGGTTGCCAAGCTTCCAAAAAACTACGAGTTTCCTGAAATCTCAGCAAACATTTTTTCACCCAATATTGATGATACTTGCAGGTAGTGATCAGTACACGAATCTCACTTGGCTCACTAAATTTCTTTCTTCTAGGTTAAACCGTTCCTTTGCAGTAACCGTTTTCATGTTTTAGGTTTCAATCTGTTTTCTCCTATATGGATACATGTAGTTGGAACTCTAAATCAAACACGGTTTGTGCTAGCTCTTTGAAACTTGGCACAATAATGTAGTTCCATGTTCTATCGCTATGGTTTCTGTGCTATTGAAGTAGCCCCAAGCAGAGACTGACGAGAATCCCTTTCATTGAAAGGGGTTGCCAAGCTTCCAAAAAACTACGAGTTTCCTGAAATCTCAGCAAACAATTTTTCACCCAATCTTGATGATACTTGCAGGTAGTGATCAGTACACGAATCCCACTTGGCTCACTAAATTTCGTTGTTCTAGGTTAAAACGTTCCTTTGCAGTAACCGTTTTCATGTTTAGGTTTCACTCTGTTTTCTCCGATATGGATACATGTAGTTGGAACTCTAAATCAAACACGGTTTGTGCTAGCTCTTTGAAACTTGGCACAATAATGTAGTTCCAAGTTCTATCGCTATGGTTTGTGTGCTATTGAAGTAGCCCCAAGCAGAGACTGACGAGAATCCCTTTCATTGAAAGGGGTTGCCAGGCTTCCAAAAAACTGCGAGTTTCCTGAAATCTCAGCAAACATTTTTTCACCCAGTCTTGATGATACTTGCAGGTAGGGATCAGTACATGAATCCCACTTGGCTCACCAAATTTCGTTCTTCTAGGTTAAACCGTTCCTTTGCAGTAACCGTTTTCATGTTTAGGTTTCACTCTGTTTTCTCCTATATGGATACATGTAGTTTTAACTCTAAATCAAACACGGGTTGTGCTAGCTCTTTGAAACTTGGCACAATAATGTAGTTCCAAGTTCTAACGCTATGGTTTGTGTGCTATTGAAGTAGCCCCAAGCAGAGACTGACGAGAATCACTTTCATTGATAGTGGTTGGAGGCTTCCAAAAAACTGCGAGTTTCCTGAAATCTCAGCAAACATTTTTCACCCAATCTTGATGATACTTCCATTTAATGATCAGTACACCAATCCCACTTGGCTCACCAAATTTTGTTCTTCTAGGTTAAAACGTTCCTTTGCAGTAACCGTTTTCATGTTTAGGTTTCACTCTGTTTTCTCCTATATAGATACGTGTAGTTGGAACTCTAAATCAAACACGGTTTGTGCTAGCTCTTTGAAACTTGGCACAATAATGTAGTTCCAAGTTCTATCGCCATGGTTTGTGTGCTATTGAAGTAGCCACAAGCAGAGACTGACGAGAATCCCTTTCATTGAAAGGGGTTGCCAAGCTTCCAAAAAACTACGAGTTTCCTGAAATCTCAGCAAACATTTTTTCACCCAATCTTGATGATACTTCCATTTAATGATCAGTACACAAATCCCACTTGACTCACCAAATTTCGTTCTTCTAGGTTAAACCGTTCCTTTGCAGTAACTGTTTTCATGTTTAGGTTTCACTCTGTTTTCTCCTATATGGATACATGTAGTTGGAACTCTAAATCAAACACGGTTTGTGCTAGCTCTTTGCAACGTGGCACAATAATGTAGTTCTAAGTTCTATCGCTATGGTTTGTGTGCTATTGAAGTAGCCCCAAGCAGAGACTGACGAGAATCCCTTTCATTGAAAGGGGTTGCCAAGCTTGCAAAAAACTACGAGTTTCCTGAAATCTCAGCAAACATTTTTCACCCAATCTTGATAATACTTGCAGGTAGTGATCAGTACACGAATCTCACTTCGCTCACCAAATTTCGTTCTTCTAGGTTAAGCCGTTCCTTTGCAGTAACCGTTTTCATGTTTAGGTTTCACTCTGTTTTCTCCTATATGGATACATGTAGTTGGAACTCTAAATCAAACACGGTTTGTGCTAGCTCTTTGAAACTTGGCACAATAATGTAGTTCCAAGTTCTATAGCTATGGTTTGTGTGCTATTGAAGTAGCCCAAGCAGAGACTGACGAGAATCCCTTTCATTGAAAGGGGTTGCCAAGCTTCCAAAAAACTACGAGTTTCCTGAAATCTCAGCAAACATTTTTTCACCCAATCTTGATGATACTTCCTTTTATTGATCAGTACACCAATCGCACTTGGCTCACCAAATTTCGTTCTTCTAGGTTAAACCGTTCCTTTACAGTAACTGTTTTCATGTTTAGATTTCACTCTGTTTTCTCCTATATGGATACATGTAGTTGGAACTCTAAATCAAACACGGTTTGTGCTAGCTCTTTGAAACTTGGAACAATAATGTAGTTCCAAGTTCTATCGCTATGGTTTGTGTGCTATTGAAGTAGCCCCAAACAGAGACTGACGAGAATCCCTTTCATTGAAAGGGGGTTGCCAAGCTTCCAAAAAACTACGAGTTTCCTGAAATCTCAGCAAACATTTTTTTCACCCAATCTTTATGATACTTGCAGGTAGTGATCACTACACGAATCTCACTTGGCTCACTAAATTTCGTTCTTCTAGGTTAAACCGTTCCTTTGCAGTAACCGTTTTCATGTTTAGGTTTCACTCTGTTTTCTCCTATATGGATACATGTAGTTGGAACTCTAAATCAAACACGGTTTGTGCTAGCTCTTTGAAACTTGGCACAATAATGTAGTTCCAAGTTCTGTCACTATGGTTTGTGTGCTATTGACGTAGCCCCAAGCAGAGACTGACGAGAATCACTTTCATTGAAAGGGGTTGCCAAGCTTCGAAAAAACTACGAGTTTCCTGAAATCTCAGCAAACAATTTTTCACCCAATCTTGATGATAACTGCAGTATTATGTACACGAATCCCACTTGGCTCACTAAATTTCGTTCTTCTAGGTTAAAACGTTCCTTTGCAGTAACCGTTTTCTTGTTTAGGTTTCACTCTGTTTTCTCCTATATGGATACATGTAGTTGGAACTCTAAATCAAACACGGTTTTTGCTAGGTCTTTGAAACTTGGCACAATAATGTAGTTCCAAGTTCTAAAGCTATGGTTTGTGTGCTATTGAAGTAGCCCCAAGCAGAGACTGACGAGAATCCCTTTCATTGAAAGGGGTTGCCAGGCTTCCAAAAAACTGCGAGTTTCCTGAAATCTCAGCAAACATTTTTTCACCCAGTCTTGATGATACTTCCATTTAATGATCAGTACACCAATCCCACTTGGCTCACCAAATTTCGTTCTTCTAGGTTAAACAGTTCCTTTGCAGTAATCGTTTTCATATTTAGGTTTCACTCTGTTTTCTCCTATATACATACATGTAGTTGGAACTCTAAATCAAACACGGTTTGTGCCTATCTCTTTGAAACTTGGCACAATAATGTAGTTTCAACTTCTATCGCTAGGGTTTGTGTGCTATTGAAGTAACCCCAAGCAGAGACTGACGAGAATCCCTTTCTATGAAAGGGGTTGCCAGGCTTCCAAAAAACTGCGAGTTTCCTGAAATCTGAGCAAACATTTTTTCACCCAGTGTTGATGATGCTTCCATTTAATGATCAGTACACCAATCCCACTTGGCTCACCAAATTTCGTTCTTCTAGGTTAAACATTTCCTTTGCAGTAACCGTTTTTCATGTTTAGGTTTCACTCTGTTTTCTCCTATATGGATACATGTAGTTGGAACTCTAAATCAAACACGGTTTGTGCTAGCTCTTTGAAACTTGGCACAATAATGTAGTTCCAAGTTCTACCGCTATGGTTTGTGTGCTATTGAAGTAGCCCCAAGCAGAGACTGACGAGAATCACTTTCATTGGAAGTGGTTGGAGGCTTCCAAAAAACTGCGAGTTTCCTGAAATCTCAGCAAACATTTTTTCACCCAATCTTGATGATACTTGCAGGTAGTGATCAGTACATGAATCCCACTTGGCTCACTAAATTTCGTACTTCTAGGTTAAACCGTTCCTTTGCAGTAACCGTTTTCATGTTTAGGTTTCACTCTGTTTTCTCCTATATGGATACATGTAGTTGGAACTCTAAATCAAACACGGTTTGTGCTAGCTCTTTGTAACTTGGCACAATAATGTAGTTCCAAGTTCTGTCGCTATGATTGTGTGCTTTTGAAGTAGCCCCAAGCAGAGACTGACGAAAATCCCTTTCATTGAAAGGGGTTGCCAAGCTTCCAAAAAACTGCGAGTTTCCTGAAATCTCAGCAAACATTTTTTCACCCAATCTTGATGATACTTCCATTTAATGATCAGTACACTAATCCACTTGGCTCACCAAATTTCCTTCGTCTAGGTTAAAACGTTCCTTTGCAGTAATCGTTTTCATATTTAGGTTTCACTCTGTTTTCTCCTATATAGATACATATAGTTGGAACTCTAAATCAAACACGGTTTGTGCTAGCTCTTTGAAACTTGGCACAATAATATATTTCCAAGATCTCTCGCTATGGTTTGTGTGCTATTGAAGTAGCCCCAGCAGAGACTGACGAGAATCCCTTTCATTGAAAGGTGTTGCCAAGTTTCCAAAAAACTACGAGTTTCCTGAAATCTCAGCAAACAATTTTTTTACCCAATCTTGATGATACTTGCAGGTAGTGATCAGTACACAAATCTCACTTGGCTCACTAAATTTTGTTCTTCTAGGTTAAACCGTTCCTTTGCAGTAACTGTTTTCATGTTTAGATTTCACTCTGTTTTCTCCTATATGGATACATGTAGTTGGAACTCTAAATCAAACACGGTTTGTGCTAGCTCTTTGAAACTTGGCAAATAATGTAGTTCCAACTTCTATCGATATGGTTTGTGTGCTATTGAAGTAGCCCCAAACAGAGACTCACGAGAATCCCTTTCATTGAAAGGGGTTGCCAAGCTTCCAAAAAACTACGAGTTTCCTGAAATCTCAGCAAACATTTTTTCACCCAATCTTGATGATACTTGCAGGTAGTGATCAGTACACGAATCTCACTTGGCTCACTAAATTTCTTTCTTCTAGGTTAAACCGTTCCTTTGCAGTAACCGATTTCATGTTTAGGTTTCAATCTGTTTTCTCCTATATGGATACATGTAGTTGGAACTCTAAATCAAACACGGTTTGTGCTAGCTCTTTGAAACTTGGCACAATAATGTAGTTCCAAGTTCTATCGCTATGGTTTGTGTGCTATTGAAGTAGCCCCAAGCAGAGACTGACGAGAATCCCTTTCATTGAAAGGGGTTGCCAGGCTTCCAAAAACTGCGAGTTTCCTGAAATCTCAGCAAACATTTTTTCACCCAGTCTTGATGATACTTGCAGGTAGGGATCAGTACATGAATCCCACTTGGCTCACCAAATTTCGTTCTTCTAGGTTAAACCGTTCCTTTGCAGTAACCGTTTTCATGTTTAGGTTTCACTCTGTTTTCTCCTATATGGATACATGTAGTTTTAACTCTAAATCAAACACGGGTTGTGCTAGCTCTTGAAACTTGGCACAATAATGTAGTTCCAAGTTCTATAGCTATGGTTTGTGTGCTATTGAAGTAGCCCCAAGCAGAGACTGACGAGAATCCCTTTCATTGAAAGGGGTTGCCAAGCTTCCAAAAAACTACGAGTTTCCTGAAATCTCAGCAAACATTTTTTCACCGAATCTTGATGATACTTCCATTTAATGATCAGTACACCAATCCCACTTGGCTCACCAAATTTCGTTCTTCTAGGTTAAACCGTTCCTTTGCAGTAACCGTTTTCATGTTTAGGTTTCACTCTGTTTTCTCCTATATGGATACATGTAGTTGGAACTCTAAATCAAACACGGTTTGTGCTAGCTCTTTGAAACTTGGCACAATAATATATTTCCAAGATCTCTCGCTATGGTTTGTGTGCTATTGAAGTAGCCCCAAGCAAGGACTGACGAGAATCCCTTTCATTGAAAGGGGTTGCCAAGTTTCCAAAAAAACTACGAGTGTCCTGAAATCTCGGCAAACATTTTTTTTACCCAAACTTGATGATACTTGCAGGTAGTGATCAGTATACAAATCTCACTTGGCTCACTAAATTTTGTTCTTCTAGGTTAAACCGTTCCTTTGCAGTAACTGTTTTCATGTTTAGATTTCACTCTGTTTTCTCCTATATGGATACATGTAGTTGGAACGCTAAATCAAACACGGTTTGTGCTAGCTCTTTGAAACTTGGCACAATAATGTAGTTCCAACTTCTATCGCTATGGTTTTTGTGCTATTGAAGTAGCCCCAAACAGAGACTCACGAGAATCCCTTTCATTGAAAGGGGTTGCCAAGCTTCCAAAAAACTACGAGTTTCCTGAAATCTCAGCAAACATTTTTTCACCCAATCTTGATGATACTTGCAGGTAGTGATCAGTACACGAATCCCACTTGGCTCACTAAATTTCGTTCTTCTAGGTTAAAACGTTCCTTTGCAGTAACCGTTTTCATGTTTAGGTTTCACTCTGTTTTCTCCTATATGGATACATGTAGTTGGAACTCTAAATCAAACACGGTTTGTGCTAGCTCTTTGAAACTTGGCACAATAATGTAGTTCCGAGTTCTAAAGCTATGGTTTGTGTGCTATTGAAGTAGCCCCAAGCAGAGACTGACGAGAATCCCTTTCATTGAAAGGGGTTGCCAAGCTTCCAAAAAACTGCGAGTTTCCTGAAATCTCAGCAAACATTTTTTCACCCAGTCTTGATGATACTTCCATTTTATGATCAGTACACCAATCCCACTTGGCTCACCAAATTTCGTTCTTCTAGGTTAAACCGTTCCCTTTGCAGTAATCGTTTTCATATTTAGGTTTCACTCTGTTTTCTCCTATATAGATACATGTAGTTGGAACTCTAAATCAAACACGGTTTCTGCTAGCTCTTTGAAACTTGGCACAATAATGTAGTTTCAAGTTCTATCGCTAGGGTTTGTGTGCTATTTAAGTAGCCCCAAGCAGACACTGACGAGAATCCCTTTCATTGAAAGGGGTTGCAAGGCTTCCAAAAAACTGCGAGTTTCCTGAAATCTCAGCAAACATTTTTTCACCCAATCTTGATGATACTTCCATTTAATGATCAGTACACCAATCCCTCTTGGCTCACCAAATTTCGTTCTTCTAGGTTAAAACGTTCCTTTGCAGTAACCGTTTTCATGTTTAGGTTTCACTCTGTTTTCTCCTATATAGATACGTGTAGTTGGAACTCTAAATCAAACACGGTTTGTGCTAGCTCTTTGAAACTTGGCACAATAATGTAGTTCCAAGTTCTATCGCTATGGTTTGTGTGCTATTGAAGTAGCCCCAAGCAGAGACTGACCAGAATCCCTTTCATTGAAAGGGGTTGCCAAGCTTCCAAAAAACTGCGAGTTTCCTGAAATCTCAGCAAACATTTTTTCACCCAAACTTGATGATACTTCCATTTAATGATCAGTACACCAATACCACTTGGCTCACCAAATTTCGTTCTTCTGGGTTAAAACGTTCCTTTGCAGTAACCGTTTTCATGTTTAGGTTTCACTCTGTTTTCTCCTATATAGATACGTGTTGTTGGAACTCTAAATCAAACACGGTTTGTGCTAGCTCTTTGAAACTTGGCACAATAATGTAGTTCCAAGTTCTATCGCTATGGTTTGTGTGCTATTGAAGTAGCCCCAAGCAGAGACTGACGAGAATCCCTTTCATTGAAAGGGGTTGCCAAAGCTTCCAAAAAACTGCGAGTTTCCTGAAATCTCAGCAAACATTTTTCACCCAATCTTGATGATACTTGCCGGTAGTGATCAGTACACGAATCCCACTTGGCTCACCAAATTTCGTTCTTCTAGGTTAAACCGTTCCTTTGCAGTAACCGTTTTCATGTTTAGGTTTCACTCTGTTTTCTCCTATATGGATACATGTAGTTGGAACTCTAAATCAAACACGGTTTGTGCTAGCTCTTTGAAACTTGGCACAATAATGTAGTTCTAAGATCTCCCGCTATGGTTTGTGTCCTATTGAAGTAGCCCCAAGCAGAGACTGACGAGAATCCCTTTCATTGAAACGGGTTGCCAAGTTTCCAAAAAACTACGAGTTTCCTGAAATCTCAGCAAACATTTTTTTACCCAATCTTGATGATACTTGCAGGTAGTCATCAGTACACAAATCTCACTTGGCTCACTAAATTTTGTTCTTCTAGGTTTCACCGTTCCTTTGCAGTAACTGTTTTCATGTTTAGATTTCACTCTGTTTTCTCCTATATGGATACATGTAGTTGGAACTCTAAATCAAACACGGTTTGTGCTAGCTCTTTGAAACTTGGCACAATAATGTAGTTCCAACTTCTATCGCTATGGTTTGTGTGCTATTGAAGTAGCCCCAAACAGAGACTCACGAGAATCCCTTTCATTGAAAGGGGTTGCCAAGCTTCCAAAAAACTACGAGTTTCCTGAAATCTCAGCAAACATTTTTTCACTCAATCTTGATGATACTTGCAGGTAGTGATCTGTACACGAATCTCACTTGGCTCACTAAATTTCGTTCTTCTAGGTTAAACAGTTCCTTTGCAGTAACCGTTTTCATGTTTAGGTTTCACTCTGTTTTCTCCTACATGGATACATGTAGTTGGAACTCTAAATCAAAGACGGTTTGTGCTAGCTCTTTGAAACTTGGCAGAATAATGTAGTTCCAAGTTCTGTCGCTATGATTTGTGTGCTTTTGAAGTAGCCCCAAGCAGAGACTGACGAGAATCCCTTTCATTGTAAGGGGTTATCAAGCTTCCAAAATCTACGAGTTTCCTGAAATCTCAGCAAATATTTTTTTCACCCAATCTTGATGATACTTGCAGGTAGTGATCAGTACACGAATCCCACTTGGCTCACCAAATTTCGTTCTTCTAGGTTAAACCGTTCCTTTGCAGTAACCGTTTTCATGTTTAGGTTTCACTGTGTTTTCTCCTATATAGATACGTGTAGTTGGAACTCTAAATCAAACACGGTTTGTGCTAGCTCTTTGAAACTTGGCACAATAATGTAGTTCCAAGTTCTATCGCTACGGTTTGTGTGCTATTGAAGTAGCCCCAAGCAGAGACTGACCAGAATCCCTTTCATTGAAAGGGGTTGCCAAGCTTCCAAAAAACTGCGAGTTTCCTGAAATCTCAGCAAACATTTTTTCACCCAAACTTGATGATACTTCCATTTAATGATCAGTACACCAATACCACTTGGCTCACCAAATTTCGTTCTTCTGGGGTTAAAACGTTCCTTTGCAGTAACCGTTTTCATGTTTAGGTTTCACTCTGTTTTCTCCTATATAGATACGTGTAGTTGGAACTCTAAATCAAACACGGTTTGTGCTAGCTCTTTGAAACTTGGCACAATAATGTAGTTCCAAGTTCTATCGCTATGGTTTGTGTGCTATTGAAGTAGCCCCAAGCAGAGACTGACGAGAATCCCTTTCATTGAAAGGGGTTGCCAAGCTTCCAAAAAACTGCGAGTTTCCTGAAATCTCAGCAAACATTTTTTCACCCAATCTTGATGATACTTGCCGGTAGTGATCAGTACACGAATCCCACTTGGCTCACCAAATTTCGTTCTTCTAGGTTAAACCGTTCCTTTGCAGTAACCGTTTTCATGTTTAGGTTTCACTCTGTTTTCTCCTATATGGATACATGTAGTTGGAACTCTAAATCAAACACGGTTTGTGCTAGCTCTTTGGAACTTGGCACAATAATGTAGTGCTAAGATCTCCCGCTATGGTTTGTGTCCTATTGAAGTAGCCCCAAGCAGAGACTGACGAGAATCCCTTTCATTGAAACGGGTTGCCAAGTTTCCAAAAAACTACGAGTTTTCCTGAAATCTCAGCAAACATTTTTTACCCAATCTTGATGATACTTGCAGGTAGTGATCAGTACACAAATCTCACTTGGCTCACTAAATTTTGTTCTTCTAGGTTAAACCGTTCCTTTGCAGTAACTGTTTTCATGTTTAGATTTCACTCTGTTTTCTCCTATATGGATACATGTAGTTGGAACTCTAAATCAAACACGGTTTGTGCTAGCTCTTTGAAACTTGGCACAATAATGTAGTTCCAACTTCTATCGCTATGGTTTGTGTGCTATTGAAGTAGCCCAAGCAGAGACTGACGAGAATCCCTTTCATTGAAAGGGGTTGCCAGGCTTCCAAAAAATTGCGAGTTTCCTGAAATCTCAGCAAACATTCTTTGACCCAGTCTTGATGATACTTCCATTTAATGATCACTACACCAATCCCACTTGGCTCACCAAATTTCGTTCTTCTAGGTTAAACCGTTCCTTTGCAGTAATCGTTTTCATATTTAGGTTTCAATCTGTTTTCTTTTATATAGATACATGTAGTTGGAACTCTAAATCAAACACGGTTTGTGCTAGCTCTTTGAAACTTGGCACAATAATGTAGTTCCAACTTGTATCGCTATGGTTTGTGTGCTATTGAAGTAGCCCCAAGCAGAGACTCACGAGAATCCCTTTCATTGAAAGGGGTTGTCAAGCTTCCAAAAAACTACGAGTTTCCTGAAATCTCAGCAAACATTTTTTCACCCAATTTTGATAATGCTTGCAGGTAGTGATCAGTAAACCAATGCCACTTCTCTAACCAAATTTCGTTCTTCTAGGTTAAACCGTTCCTTTGCAATAACCGTTTTCATGTTTAGGTTTCACTCTGTTTTCTCCTATATGGATACATGTAGTTTTAACTCTAAATCAAACACGGGTTGTGCTAGCTCTTTGTAACTTGGCACAATAATGTAGTTCCAAGTTCTATCGCTATGGTTTGTGTGCTATTGAAGTAGCCCCAAATAGAGACTGACGAGAATCCCTCTCATTGAAAGGGTTGCCAAGCTTCCAAAAAACTACGAGTTTCCTGAAATCTCAGCAAACATTTTTTCACCCAATCTTGATGATACTTCCATTTAATTATCAGTACACCAATCCCACTTGGCTCACCAAATTTCGTTCTTCTAGGTTAAACCGTTCCATTGCAGTAACCGTTTTCATGTTAAGGTTTCACTCTTTTCTCCTATATGGATACATGTAGTTGGAACTCTAAATCAAACACGGTTTGTGCTAGCTCTTTGAAACTTGGCACAATAATATATTTCCAAGATCTCTCACTATGGTTTGTGTGCTATTGAAGTAGCCCCAAGCAGAGACTGACGAGTATCCCTTTCATTGAAAGGGGTTGCCAGGCTTCCAAAAAACTGCGAGTTTCCTGAAATCTCAGCAAACATTTTTTCACCCAATCTTGATGATACTTCCATTTAATGATCAGTACACCAATCCCACTTGGCTCACCAAATTTCGTTCGTTTTAAAACGTTTCCTTTGCAGTAACCGTTTTCATGTTTAGGTTTCACCTCTGTTTTCTCCTATATAGATACGTGTAGTTGGAACTCTAAATCAAAACACGGGTTTGTGCTAGCTCTTTGAAACTTGGCACAATAATGTAGTTCCAAGTTCTATCGCTATGGTTTGTGTGCTATTGAAGTAGCCCCAAGCAGAGACTGACGAGAATCCCTTTCATTGAAAGTGGTTGCCAAGCTTCCAAAAAACTGCGAGTTTCCTGAAATCTCAGCAAACATTTTTTCACCCAATCTTGATGATACTTGCAGGTAGTGATCAGTACATGAATCCCACTTGGCTCACTAAATTTCGTTCTTCTAGGTTAAACCGTTCCTTTGCAGTAACCATTTTCATGTTTAGGTTTCACTCTGTTTTCTCCTATATGGATACATGTAGTTGGAACTCTAAATCAAACACGGTTTGTGCTAGCTCTTTGAATCTTATCACAATAATGTAGTTCCAAGTTCTATCGCTATGGTTTGTGTGCTATTGAAGTAGCCCCAAGCAGAGACTGACGAGAATCCCTTTCATAGAAAGGGGTTGCCAGGCTTCCAAAATACTACGAGTTTCCTGAAATCTCAGCAAACATTTTTTCACCCTGTCTTGATATACTTCCATTTAATGATCAGTACACCAATCCCACTTGGCTCACCAAATTTCCTTCTTCTAGGTTAAACCATTCCTTTGCAGTAACCGCTTTCATGTTTAGGTTTCACTCTGTTTTCTCCTATATGGATACATGTAGTTGGAACTCTAAATCAAACACGGTTTGTGCTAGCTCTTTGAAACTTGGCACAATAATATAGTTCCAAGTTCTATCGCTATGGTTTGTGTGCTATTGAAGTAGCCCCAAGCAGAGACTGACGAGAATCCCTTTCATTGAAAAGGGTTGCCAAGCTTCCAAAAAACTACGAGTTTCCTGAAATCTCAGGAAACATTTTTTTCACCCAATCTTGATGATACTTGCAGGTAGTGATCAGTACACGAATCTCACTTGGCTCACCAAATTTCGTTCTTCTAGGTTCAACCGTTCCTTTGCAGTAACCGTTTTCATGTTTAGGTTTCACTCTGTTTTCTCCTATATGCATACATGTAGTTGGAACTCTAAATCAAACACGGTTTGTGCTAGCTCTTTGAAACATGGCACAATAATGTAGTTTCAAGTTCTATCGCTATGGTTTGTGTGCTATTGAATTAGCCCCAAGAAGAGACTGACGAGAAACACTTTCATTGAAAGGGGTTGCCAAGCTTCCAAAAAACTGCGAGTTTCCTGAAATCTCAGCAAACATTTTTCACCCAATCTTGATGATACTTCCATTTAATGATCAGTACACCAATCCCACTTGGCTCACCAAATTTCGTTCTTCTAGGTTAAACCGTTTCTTTGCAGTAACCGTTTTCATGTTTAGGTTTCACTCTGTTTTCTCCTATATGAATACATGTAGTTTTAACTCTAAATCAAACACGGGTTGTGCTAGCTCTTTGAAACTTGGCACAATAATGTAGTTCCAAGTTCTAACGCTATGGTTTGTGTGCTATTGAAGTAGCCCCAAGCAGAGACTGACGAGAATCACTTTCATTGAAAGTGGATGGAGGCTTCCAAAAAACTGCGAGTTTCCTGAAATCTCAGCAAACATTTTTTCACCCAATCTTGATGATACTTCCATTTAATGATCAGTACACCAATCCCACTTGGCTCACCAAATTTCGTTCTTCTAGGTTAAAACGTTCCTTTGCAGTAACCGTTTTCATGTTTAGGTTTCACTCTGTTTTCTCCTATATAGATACGTGTAGTTGGAACTCTAAATCAAACACGGTTTGTGCTAGCTCTTTGAAACTTGGCACAATAATGTAGTTCCAAGTTCTATCGCCATGGTTTGTGTGCTATTGAAGTAGCCCCAAGCAGAGACTGACGAGAATCCCTTTCATTGAAAGGGGTTGCCAAGCTTCCAAAAAACTACGAGTTTCCTGAAATCTCAGCAAACATTTTTTCACCCAATCTTGATGATACTTCCATTTAATGATCAGTACACCAATCCCACTTGACTCACCAAATTTCGTTCTTCTAGGTTTAACCGTTCCTTTGCAGTAACTGTTTTCATGTTTAGGTTTCACTCTGTTTTCTCCTATATGGATACATGTAGTTGGAACTCTAAATCAAACACGGTTTGTGCTAGCTCTTTGCAACGTGGCACAATAATGTAGTTCTAAGTTCTATCGCTATGGTTTGTGTGCTATTGAAGTAGCCCCAAGCAGAGACTGACGAGAATCCCTTTCATTGAAAGGGGTTGCCAAGCTTGCAAAAAACTACGAGTTTCCTGAAATCTCAGCAAACATTTTTTCACCCAATCTTGATAATACTTCCAGGTAGTGATCAGTACACGAATCTCACTTCGCTCACCAAATTTCGTTCTTCTAGGTTAAGCCGTTCCTTTGCAGTAACTGTTTTCATGTTTAGGTTTCACTCTGTTTTCTCCTATATGGATACATGTAGTTGGAACTCTAAATCAAACACGGTTTGTGCTAGCTCTTTGAAACTTGGCACAATAATGTAGTTCCAAGTTCTATAGCTATGGTTTGTGTGCTATTGAAGTAGCCCCAAGCAGAGACTGACGAGAATCCCTTTCATTGAAAGGGGTTGACAAGCTTCCAAAAAACTGCGAGTTTCCTGAAATCTCAGCAAACATTTTTTCACCCAATCTTGATGATACTTGCAGGTAGTGATCAGTACACGAATCCCACTTGGCTCACCAAATTTCGTTCTTCTAGGTTAAAACGTTCCTTTGCAGTAACCGTTTTCATGTTTAGGTTTCACTCTCTTTTCTCCTATATAGATACGTGTAGTTGGAACTCTAAATCAAACACGGTTTGTGCTAGCTCTTTGAAACTTGGCACAATAATGTAGTTCCAAGTTCTATCGCTATGGTTTGTGTGCTATTGAAGTAGCCCCAAGCAGAGACTGACGAGAATCCCTTTCATTGAAAGGGGTTGCCAAGCTTCCAAAAAACTGCGAGTTTCCTGAAATCTCAGCAAACATTTTTTCACCCAATCTTGATGATACTTGCAGGTAGTGATCAGTACATGAATCCCACTTGGCTCACTAAATTTCGTTCTTCTAGGTTAAACCGTTCCTTTGCAGTAACCATTTTCATGTTTAGGTTTCACTCTGTTTTCTCCTATATGGATACATGTAGTTGGAACTCTAAATCAAACACGGTTTGTGCTAGCTCTTTGAAACTTGGCACAGTAATGTAGTTCCAAGTTTTGTCGCTATGATTTGTGTGCTTTTGAAGTAGCCCCAAGCAGAGACTGACGAGAATCCCTTTCATTGAAAGGGGTTGCCAAGCTTCCAAAAAACTGCGAGTTTCCTGAAATCTCAGCAAACATTTTTTCACCCAATCTTGATGATACTTGCAGGTAGTGATCAGTACACGAATCCCACTTGGCTCACCAAATTTCGTTCATCTAGGTTAAACCGTTCCTTTGCAGTAACCGTTTTCATGTTTAGGTTTCACTCTGTTTTCTCCTATATGGATACATGTAGTTGGAACTCTAAATCAAACACGGTTTGTGCTAGCTCTTTGAATCTTATCACAATAATGTAGTTCCAAGTTCTATCGCTATGGTTTGTGTGCTATTGAAGTAGCCCCAAGCAGAGACTGACGAGAATCCCTTTCATTGAAAGGGGTTGCCAAGCTTCCAAAAAACTACGAGTTTCCTGAAATCTCAGCAAATATTTTTTCACCCAATCTTGATGATACTTCCATTTAATGATCAGTACACCAATCCCACTTGGCTCACCAAATTTCGTTCTTCTAGGTTAAACCATTCCTTTGCAGTAACCGCTTTCATGTTTAGGTTTCACTCTGTTTTCTCCTATATGGATACATGTAGTTGGAACTCTAAATCAAACACGGTTTGTGCTAGCTCTTTGAAACTTGGCACAATAATATAGTTCCAAGTTCTATCGCTATGGTTTGTGTGCTATTGAAGTAGCCCCAAGCAGAGACTGACGTGAATCCCTTTCATTGAAAAGGGTTGCCAAGCTTGCAAAAAACTACGAGTTTCCTGAAATCTCAGCAAACATTTTTTTCACCCAATCTTGATGATACTTGCAGGTAGTGATCAGTACACGAATCTCACTTGGCTCACCAAATTTCGTTCTTCTAGGTTCAACCGTTCCTTTGCAGTAACCGTTTTCATGTTTAGGTTTCACTCTGTTTTCTCCTATATGGATACATGTAGTTGGAACTCTAAATCAAACACGGTTTGTGCTAGCTCTTTGAAACTTGGCACAATAATGTAGTTCCAAGTTCTATCGCTTTGGTTTGTGTGCTATTGAATTAGCCCCAAGAAGAGACTGACGAGAATCACTTTCATTGAAAGGGGTTGCCAAGCTTCCAAAAAACTGCGAGTTTCCTGAAATCTCAGCAAACATATTTCACCCAATCTTGATGATACTTCCATTTAATGATCAGTACACCAATCCCACTTGGCTCACCAAATTTCGTTCTTCTAGGTTAAACCGTTCCTTTGCAGTAACCGTTTTCATGTTTAGGTTTCACTCTGTTTTCTCCTATATGAATACATGTAGTTTTAACTCTAAATCAAACACGGTTTGTGCTAGCTCTTTGAAACTTGGCACAATAATGTAGTTCCAAGTTCTAACGCTATGGTTTGTGTGCTATTGAAGTAGCCCCAAGCAGAGACTGACGAGAATCACTTTCATTGAAAGTGGTTGGAGGCTTCCAAAAAACTGCGAGTTTCCTGAAATCTCAGCAAATATTTTTTCACCCAATCTTGATGATACTTCCATTTAATGATCAGTACACCAATCCCACTTGACTCACCAAATTTCGTTCTTCTAGGTTAAACCGTTCCTTTGCAGTAACTGTTTTCATGTTTAGGTTTCACTCTGTTTTCTCCTATATAGATACGTGTAGTTGGAACTCTAAATCAAACACGGTTTGTGCTAGCTCTTTGAAACTTGGCACAATAATGTAGTTCCAAGTTCTATCGCTATGGTTTGTGTGCTATTGAAGTAGCCCCAAGCAGAGACTGACGAGGATCACTTTCATTGAAAGTGGATGGAGGCTTCCAAAAAACTGCGAGTTTCCTGAAATCTCAGCAAACATTTTTTCACCCAATCTTGATGATACTTCCATTTAATGATCAGTACACCAATCCCACTTGGCTCACCAAATTTCGTTCTTCTAGGTTAAAACCGTTCCTTTGCAGTAACCGTTTTCATGTTTAGGTTTCACTCTGTTTTCTCCTATATAGATACGTGTAGTTGGAACTCTAAATCAAACACGGTTTGTTGCTAGCTCTTTGAAACTTGGCACAATAATGTAGTTCCAAGTTCTATCGCCATGGTTTGTGTGCTATTGAAGTAGCCCCAAGCAGAGACTGACGAGAATCCCTTTCATTGAAAGGGGTTGCCAAGCTTCCAAAAAACTACGAGTTTCCTGAAATCTCAGCAAACATTTTTCACCCAATCTTGATGATACTTCCATTTAATGATCAGTACACCAATCCCACTTGACTCACCAAATTTCGTTCTTCTAGGTTAACCGTTCCTTTGCAGTAACTGTTTTCATGTTTAGGTTTCACTCTGTTTTCTCCTATATGGATACATGTAGTTGGAACTCTAAATCAAACACGGTTTGTGCTAGCTCTTTGCAACGTGGCACAATAATGTAGTTCTAAGTTCTATCGCTATGGTTTGTGTGCTATTGAAGTAGCCCCAAGCAGAGACTGACGAGAATCCCTTTCATTGAAAGGGGTTGCCAAGCTTGCAAAAACTACGAGTTTCCTGAAATCTCAGCAAACATTTTTTCACCCAATCTTGATAATACTTCCAGGTAGTGATCAGTACACGAATCTCACTTCGCTCACCAAATTTCGTTCTTCTAGGTTAAGCCGTTCCTTTGCAGTAACTGTTTTCATGTTTAGGTTTCACTATGTTTCTCCTATATGGATACATGTAGTTGGAACTCTAAATCAAACACGGTTTGTGCTAGCTCTTTGAAACTTGGCACAATAATGTAGTTCCAAGTTCTATAGCTATGGTTTGTGTGCTATTGAAGTAGCCCCAAGCAGAGACTGACGAGAATCCCTTTCATTGAAAGGGGTTGCCAAGCTTCCAAAAAACTGCGAGTTTCCTGAAATCTCAGCAAACATTTTTTCACCCAATCTTGATGATACTTCCATTTAATGATCAGTACACCAATCCCACTTGGCTCACCAAATTTCGTTCTTCTAGGTTAAAACGTTCCTTTGCAGTAACCGTTTTCATGTTTAGGTTTCACTCTGTTTTCTCCTATATAGATACGTGTAGTTGGAACTCTAAATCAAACACGGTTTGTGCTAGCTCTTTGAAACTTGGCACAATAATGTAGTTCCCAAGTTCTATCGCCATGGTTTGTGTGCTATTGAAGTAGCCCCAAGCAGAGACTGACGAGAATCCCTTTCATTGAAAGGGGTTGCCAAGCTTCCAAAAAACTACGAGTTTCCTGAAATCTCAGCAAACATTTTTTCACCCAATCTTGATGATACTTCCTTTAATGATCAGTACACCAATCCCACCTTGACTCACCAAATTTCCGTTCTTCTAGGTTTAACCGTTCCTTGCAGTAACTGTTTTCATGTTTAGGTTTCACTCTGTTTTCTCCTATATGGATACATGTAGTTTTAACTCTAAATCAAACACGGTTTGTGCTAGCTCTTGCAACGTGGCACAATAATGTAGTTCTAAGTTCTATCGCTATGGTTTGTGTGCTATTGGAAGTAGCCCAAGCAGAGACTGACGAGAATCCCTTTCATTGAAAGGGGTTGCCAAGCTTGCAAAAAACTACGAGTTTCCTGAAATCTCAGCAAACATTTTTTCACCCAATCTTGATAATACTTCCAGGTAGTGATCAGTACACGAATCTCACTTCGCTCACCAAATTTCGTTCTTCTAGGTTAAGCCGTTCCTTTGCAGTAACTGTTTTCATGTTTAGGTTTCACTATGTTTTCTCCTATATGGATACATGTAGTTGGAACTCTAAATCAAACACGGTTTGTGCTAGCTCTTTGAAACTTGGCACAATAATGTAGTCCAAGTTCTATAGCTATGGTTTGTGTGCTATTGAAGTAGCCCCAAGCAGAGACTGACGAGAATCCCTTTCATTGAAAGGGGTTGCCAAGCTTCCAAAAAACTGCGAGTTTCCTGAAATCTCAGCAAACATTTTTCACCCAATCTTGATGATACTTCCATTTAATGATCAGTACACCAATCCCACTTGGCTCACCAAATTTCGTTCTTCTAGGTTAAAACGTTCCTTTGCAGTAACCGTTTTCATGTTTAGGTTTCACTCTCTTTTCTCCTATATAGATACGTGTAGTTGGAACTCTAAATCAAACACGGTTTGTGCTAGCTCTTTGAAACTTGGCACAATAATGTAGTTCCAAGTTCTATCGCTATGGTTTGTGTGCTATTGAAGTAGCCCCAAGCAGAGACTGACGAGAATCCCTTTCATTGAAAGGGGTTGCCAAGCTTCCAAAAAACTGCGAGTTTCCTGAAATCTCAGCAAACATTTTTTCACCCAATCTTGATGATACTTGCAGGTAGTGATCAGTCACTGAATCCCACTTGGCTCACTAAATTTCGTTCTTCTAGGTTAAAACCGTTCCCTTTGCAGTAACCATTTTCATGTTTAGGTTTCACTCTGTTTCTCCTATATGGATACATGTAGTTGGAACTCTAAATCAAACACGGTTTGTGCTAGCTCTTTGAAACTTGGCACAGTAATGTAGTTCCAAGTTTTGTCACTATGATTTGTGTGCTTTTGAAGTAGCCCCAAGCAGAGACTGACGAGAATCCCTTTCATTGAAAGGGGTTGCCAAGCTTCCAAAAAACTACGAGTTTCCTGAAATCTCAGCAAATATTTTTTCACCCAATCTTGATGATACTTCCATTTAATGATCAGTACACCAATCCCACTTGGCTCACCAAATTTCGTTCTTCTAGGTTAAACCATTCCTTTGCAGTAACCGCTTTCATGTTTAGGTTTCACTCTGTTTTCTCCTATATGGATACATGTAGTTGGAACTCTAAATCAAACACGGTTTGTGCTAGCTCTTTGAAACTTGGCACAATAATATAGTTCCAAGTTCTATCGCTATGGTTTGTGTGCTATTGAAGTAGCCCCAAGCAGAGACTGACGTGAATCCCTTTCATTGAAAAGGGTTGCCAAGCTTGCAAAAAACTACGAGATTCCTGAAATCTCAGCAAACATTTTTTTCACCAATCTTGATGATACTTGCAGGTAGTGATCAGTACACGAATCTCACTTGGCTCACCAAATTTCGTTCTTCTAGGTTCAACCGTTCCTTTGCAGTAACCGTTTTCATGTTTAGGTTTCACTCTGTTTTCTCCTATATGGATACATGTAGTTGGAAACTCTAAATCAAACACGGTTTGTGCTAGCTCTTTGAAACATGGCACAACAATGTAGTTCCAAGTTCTATCGCTTTGGTTGTGTGCTATTGAATTAGCCCAAGAAGAGACTGACGAGAATCACTTTCATTGAAAAGGGGTTGCCAAGCTTCCAAAAAACTGCGAGTTTCCTGAAATCTCAGCAAACATATTTCACCCAATCTTGATGATACTTCCATTTAATGTTCAGTACACCAATCCCACTTGGCTCACCAAATTTCGTTCTTCTAGGTTAAAACCGTTCCTTTGCAGTAACCGTTTTCATGTTTAGGTTTCACTCTGTTTTCTCCTATATGAATACATGTAGTTTTAACTCTAAATCAAACACGGGTTGTGCTAGCTCTTTGAAACTTGGCACAATAATGTAGTTCCAAGTTCTAACGCTATGGTTTGTGTGCTATTGAAGTAGCCCCAAGCAGAGACTGACGAGAATCACTTTCATTGAAAGTGGTTGGAGGCTTCCAAAAAACTGCGAGTTTCCTGAAATCTCAGCAAACATTTTTTCACCCAATCTTGATGAATACTTCCATTTAATGATCAGTACACAATCCCACTTGACTCACCAAATTTCGTTCTTCTAGGTTAAACCGTTCCTTTGCAGTAACTGTTTTCATGTTTAGGTTTCACTCTGTTTTCTCCTATATAGATACGTGTAGTTGGAACTCTTAAATCAAACACGGTTTGTGCTAGCTCTTTGAAACTTGCACAATAATGTAGTTCCAAGTTCTATCGCTATGGTTTGTGTGCTATTGAAGTAGCCCCAAGCAGAGACTGACGAGAAATCCCTTTCATTGAAAGGGTTGCCAAGCTTCCAAAAAACTGCGAGTTTCCTGAAATCTCAGCAAACATTTTTTCACCCCAATCTTGATGATACTTGCAGGTAGTGATCAGTACATGAATCCCACTTGGCTCACTAAATTTCGTTCTTCTAGGTTACACCGTTCCTTTGCAGTAACCATTTTCATGTTTAGGTTTCACTCTGTTTTCTCCTATATGGATACATGTAGTTGGAACTCTAAATCAAACACGGTTTGTGCTAGCTCTTTGAAACTTGGCACAGTAATGTAGTTCCAAGTTTTGTCGCTATGATTTGTGTGCTTTTGAAGTAGCCCCAAGCAGAGCTGACGAGAATCCCTTTCATTGAAAGGGGTTGCCAAGCTTCCAAAAAAACTACGAGTTTCCTGAATCTCAGCAAACATTTTTTCACCGAATCTTGATGATACTTCCATTTAATGATCAGTACACCAATCCCACTTGGCTCACCAAATTTCGTTCTTCTAGGTTAAACCGTTCCTTTGCAGTAACCGTTTTCATGTTTAGGTTTCACTCTGTTTTCTCCTATATGGATACATGTAGTTGGAACTCTAAATCAAACACGGTTTGTGCTAGCTCTTTGAAACTTGGCACAATAATATATTTCCAAGATCTCTCGCTATGGTTGTGTGTGCTATTGAAGTAGCCCCAGCAGAGACTGACGAGAATCCCTTTCATTGAAAGGGGTTGCCAAGTTTCCAAAAAACTACGAGTTTCCTGAAATCTCGGCAAACATTTTTTTACCCAAACTTGATGATACTTGCAGGTAGTGATCAGTATACAAATCTCACTTGGCTCACTAAATTTTGTTCTTCTAGGTTAAACTGTTCCTTTGCAGTAACTGTTTTCATGTTTAGATTTCACTCTGTTTTCTCCTATATGGATACATGTAGTTGGAACGCTAAATCAAACACGGTTTGTGCTAGCTCTTTGAAACTTGGCACAATAATGTAGTTCCAACTTCTATCGCTATGGTTTTTGTGCTATTGAAGTAGCCCCAAACAGAGACTCACGAGAATCCCTTTCATTGAAAGGGGTTGCCAAGCTTCCAAAAAACTACGAGTTTCCTGAAATCTCAGCAAACATTTTTTCACCCAATCTTGATGATACTTCCATTTAATGATCAGTACACCAATCCCACTTGGCTCACTAAATTTCGTTCTTCTAGGTTAAAACGTTCCTTTGCAGTAACCGTTTTCATGTTTAGGTTTCACTCTGTTTTCTCCTATATGGATACATGTAGTTGGAACTCTAAATCAAAC
Organism: Urocitellus parryii; assembly: GCF_045843805.1. Classification (NCBI taxonomy): domain Eukaryota; kingdom Metazoa; phylum Chordata; class Mammalia; order Rodentia; family Sciuridae; genus Urocitellus; species Urocitellus parryii. Next base: position 31,865 of record NW_027554098.1, on the reverse strand, counting down.
ACGGTTTGTGCTAGCTCTTTTGAAACTTGGCACAATTAATGTAGTTCCGAGTTCTAAAGCTATGGTTTGTGTGCTATTGAAGTAGCCCCAAGCATAGACTGACGAGAATCCCTTTCATTGAAAGGGGTTTCCAAGCTTCCAAAAAACTGCGAGTTTCCTGAAATCTCAGCAAACATTTTTCACCCAGTCTTGATGATACTTCCATTTTATGATCAGTACACCAATCCCACTTGGCTCACCAAATTTCGTTCTCTAGGTTAAACGTTCCTTTGCAGTAATCGTTTTCATATTTAGGTTTCACTCTGTTTTCTCCTATATAGATACATGTAGTTGGAACTCTAAATCAAACACGGTTTGTGCTAGCTCTTTGAAACTTGGCACAATAATGTAGTTTCAAGTTCTATCGCTAGGGTTTGGTGCTTTTAAGTAGCCCCAAGCAGACACTGACGAGAATCCCTTTCATTGAAAGGGGTATGCAAGGCTTCCAAAAACTGCGAGTTTCCTGAAATCTCAGCAAAACATTTTTTCACCCAAATCTTGATGATACTTTACATTTAATGATCAGTACACCAATCCCACTTGGCTCACCAAATTTCGTTCTTCTAGGTTAAAAACGTTCCTTTGCAGTAACCGTTTTCATGTTTAGGTTTCACTCTGTTTTCTCCTATATAGATACGTGTAGTTGGAACTCTAAATCAAACACGGTTTGTGCTAGCTCTTTGAAACTTGGCACAATAATGTAGTTCCAAGTTCTATCGCTATGGTTTGTGTGCTATTGAAGTAGCCCCAAGCAGAGACTGACCAGAATCCCTTTCATTGAAAGGGGTTGCCAAGCTTCCAAAAAACTGCGAGTTTCCTGAAATCTCAGCAAACATTTTTTCACCCAATCTTGATGATACTAGCAGGTAGTGATCAAGTACACGAATCCCACTTGGATCACCAATTTCGTTCTTCTAGGTTAAAACCGTTCCTTTGCAGTAACCGTTTTCATGTTTAGGTTTCACTCTGTTTTCTCCCTATATGGATACATGTAGTTGGAACTCTAAATCAAACACGGTTTGTGCTAGCTCTTTGAAAATTGGCACAATAATGTAGTTCCAAGATCTCCGCTATGGTTTGTGTGCTATTGAAGTAGCCCCAAGCAGAGACTGACGAGAATCCCTTTCATTGAAAGGGGTTGCCAAGTTCCAAAAAACTACGAGTTCCTGAATTCTCAGCAAACATTTTTTTACCCAATCTTGATGATACTTTCAGGTAGTGATCAGTACACAAATCTCACTTGGCTCACTAAATTTTGTTCTTCTAGGTTAAACGTTCCTTTGCAGTAACTGTTTTCATGTTTAGATTTCACTCTGTTTTCTCCTATGTGGATACATGTAGTTGGAACTCTAAATCAAACACGGTTTGTGCTAGCTCTTTGAAACTTGCACAATAATGTAGTTCCAACTTCTATCGCTATGGTTTGTGTACTATTGAAGTAGCCCCAAACAGAGACTCACGAGTATCCCTTTCATTGAAAGGGGTTGCCAAGCTTCCAAAAAACTACGAGTTTCCTGAAATCTCAGCAAATATTTTTTCACCCAATCTTGATTGATACTTGCATGTAGTGATCAGTACACGAATCTCACTTGGCTCACTAAATTTCGTTCATCTAGGTTAAACCGTTCTTTTCCAGTAACCGTTTTTCCATGTTTAGGTTTCACTCTGTTTTCTCCTATATGGATACATGTAGTTGGAACTCTAAATCAAACACGGTTTGTTAGCTCTTTGAAACTTGACACAATAATGTAGTTCCAAGTACTGTCGCTATGATTTGTGTGCTTTTGAAGTAGCCCCAAGCAGAGACTGACGAGAATCCCTTTCATTGTAACGGGTTATCAAGCTTCCAAAATCTACCAGTTTCCTGAAATCTCAGCAAATATTTTTTCACCCAATCTTGATGATACTTGGGCAAGTAGTGATCAGTACGTGAATCCCCTTGGCTCAACAAATTTCGTTCTTCTAGGTTAAACGTTCCTTTGCAGTAACCGTTTTCATGTTTAGGTTTCACTCTGTTTTCTCCTATATGGATACATGTAGTTGGAACTCTAAATCAAACACGATTTGTGCTAGCTCTTTGAAACTTGGCACAATAATGTAGTTCCAAGTTCTATCGCTATGGTTTGTGTGCTATTGAAGTAGCCCCAAGCAGAGACTGACGAGAATCCCTTTCATTGAAAGGGGTTGCCAGGCTTCCAAAAACGCGAGTTTCCTGAAATCTCAGCAAACATTTTTGGACCCAGTCTTGAAGATACTTCCATTTAATGATCACTACACCAAATCCCACTTGGCTCACCAAATTTCGTTCTTCTAGGTTAAACCGTTCCTTTGCAGTAATCGTTTTCATATTTAGGTTTCACTCTGTTTTCTCCTATATAGATACATGTAGTTGGAACTCTAAATCAAACACGGTTTGTGCTAGCTCTTTGAAACTTGGCACAATAATGTAGTTTCAAGTTCTATCGCTAGGGTTTGTGTGCTATTGAAGTAGCCCCAAGCAGAGACTGACGAGAATCCCTTTCATTGAAAGGGGTTGCCAGGCTTCCAAAAAACTGCGAGTTTCCAGAAATCTCAGCAACATTTTTTCACCCAGTCTTGATGATACTTCCATTTAATGATCAGTACACCAATCCACTTGGCTCACCAAATTTCATTCTTTAGGTTAAACCTTTCCTTTTGCAGTAACCGTTTTCATGTTTAGGTTTCACTCTGTTTTCTCCTATATGGATACATGTAGTTGGACTCTAAATCAAACACGGTTTGTGCTAGCTCTTGAAACTTGGCACAATAATGTAGTTCCAAGTTCTATCGCTATGGTTTGTGTGCTATTGAAGTAGCCCAAAGCAGAGACTGACGAGAATCCCTTTCATTGAAAGGGGTTGCCAAGCTTCCAAAAAACTACGAGTTTCCTGAAATTTCAGCAAACATTTTTTCACCCAATCTTGATGATACTTCCATTTAATTATCAGGACACCAATCCCACTTGGCTCACCAAATTTCGTTCTTCTAGGTTAAACCGTTCCTTTGCAGTAACCGTTTTCTTCTTTAGATTTCACTCTGTTTTCTCCTATATGGATACCATGTCGTTGGAACTCTAAATCAAACACGGTTTGTGCTAGCTCTTTCAAACTTGGCACAATAATGTATTTCCAAGTTCTATCGCTATGGTTTGTGTGCTATTGAAGTAGCCCAAGCAGAGAACTGACGAGAATCCCTTTCATTGAAAGGGGTTGCCAAGTTTCCAAAAACTACGAGTTTCCTGAAGTCTCAGCAAACATTTTTTCACCCAATCTTGATGATACTTGCAGGTAGTGATCAGTACACGAATCTCACTTGGCTCACTAAATTTCTTTCTTCTAGGTTAAACCGTTCCTTTGCAGTAACCGTTTTCATGTTTAGGTTTCAATCTGTTTTCTCCTATATGGATACATGTAGTTGGAACTCTAAATCAAACACGGTTTTGTGCTAGCTCTTTGAAACTTGGCACAATAATGTAGTTCCATGTTCTATCGCTATGGTTTCTGTGCTATTGAAGTAGCCCCAAGGCAGAGACTGACGAGAATCCCTTTCATTGAAAGGGGTTGCCAAGCTTCCAAAAAACTACGAGTTTCCTGAAATCTCAGCAAAAAATTTTTCACCCAATCTTGATGATACTTGCAGGTAGTGATCAGTACTCGAATCCCACTTGGCTCACTAAATTTCGTTCTTCTAGGTTAAAACGTTCCTTTGCAGTAACCGTTTTCATGTTTAGGTTTCACTCTGTTTTCTCCGATATGGATACATGTAGTTGGAACTCTAAATCAAACACTGTTTGTGCTAGCTCTTTGAAACTTGGCACAATAATGTAGTTCCAAGTTCTATCACTATGGTTTGTGTGCTATTGAAGTAGCCCCAAGCAGAGACTGACGAGATCCCTTTCATTGAAAGGGGTTGCCAGGCTTCCAAAAAACTGCGAGTTTCCTGAAATCTCAGCAAACATTTTTTCACCCAGTCTTGATGATACTTGCAGGTAGGGATCAGTACATGAATCCCACTTGGCTCACCAAATTCGTTCTTCTAGGTTAAACCGTTCCTTTGCAGTAACCGTTTTCATGTTTAGGTTTCACTCTGTTTTCTCCTATATGGATACATGTAGTTTTAACTCTAAATCAAACACGGGTTGTGCTAGCTCTTTGAAACTTGGCACAATAATGTAGTTCCAAGTTCTATAGCTATGGTTTGTGTGCTATTGAAGTAGCCCAAGCAGAGACTGACGAGAATCCCTTTCATGAAAGGGGTTGCCAAGCTTCCAAAAAACTACGAGTTTCCTGAAATCTCAGCAAACATTTTTTCACCGAATCTTGATGATACTTCCATTTAATGATCAGTACACCAATCCCACTTGGCTCACCAAATTTCGTTCTTCTAGGTTAAACCGTTCCTTTGCAGTAACCGTTTTCATGTTTAGGTTTCACTCTGTTTTCTCCTATATGGATACATGTAGTGGAACTCTAAATCAACACGGTTTGTGCTAGCTCTTTGAAACTTGGCACAATAATATATTTCCAAGATCTCTCGCTATGGTTTGTGTGCTATTGAAGTAGCCCCAAGCAGAGACTGACGAGAATCCCTTTCATTGAAAGGGGTTGCCAAGTTTCCAAAAACTACGAGTTTCCTGAAATCTCGGCAAACATTTTTTTACCCAAACTTGATGATACTTGCCAGGTAGTGATCAGTATACAAATCTCACTTGGCTCACTAAATTTTGTTCTTCTAGGTTAAACTGTTCCTTTGCAGTAACTGTTTTCATGTTTAGATTTCACTCTGTTTTCTCCTATATGGATACATGTAGTTGGAACGCTAAATCAAACACGGTTTGTGCTAGCTCTTTGAAACTTGGCACAATAATGTAGTTCCAACTTCTATCGCTATGGTTTTTGTGCTATTGAAGTAGCCCCAAACAGAGACTCACGAGAATCCCCTTTCATTGAAAGGGGTTGCCAAGCTTCCAAAAAACTACGAGTTTCCTGAAATCTCAGCAAACATTTTTTCACCCAATCTTGATGATACTTGCAGGTAGTGATCAGTACACGAATCCCACTTGGCTCACTAAATTTCGTTCTTCTAGGTTAAAACGTTCCTTTGCAGTAACCGTTTTCATGTTTAGGTTTCACTCTGTTTTCTCCTATATGGATACATGTAGTTGGAAACTCTAAATCAAACACGGTTTGTGCTAGCTCTTTGAAACTTGGCACAATAATGTAGTTCCCGAGTTTAAAGCTATGGTTTGTGTGCTATTGAAGTAGCCCCAAGCAGAGACTGACGAGAATCCCTTTCATTGAAAGGGGTTGCCAAGCTTCCAAAAAACTGCGAGTTTCCTGAAATCTCAGCAAACATTTTTTCACCCAGTCTTGATGATACTTCCATTTTATGATCAGTACACCAATCCCACTTGGCTCACCAAATTTCGTTCTTCTAGGTTAAACCGTTCCTTTGCAGTAATCGTTTTCATATTTAGGTTTCACTCTGTTTTCTCCTATATAGATACATGTATTTGGAACTCTAAATCAAACACGGTTTGTGCTAGCTCTTTGAAACTTGGCACAATAATGTAGTTTCAAGTTCTATCGCTAGGGTTTGTGTGCTATTTAAGTAGCCCCAAGCAGACACTGACGAGAATCCCTTTCATTGAAAGGGGTTGCAAGGCTTCCAAAAAACTGCGAGTTTCCTGAAATCTCAGCAAACATTTTTTCACCCAATCTTGATGATACTTACATTTAATGATCAGTACACCAATCCCACTTGGCTCACCAAATTTCGTTCTTCTAGGATAAAACGTTCCTTTGCAGTAACCGTTTTCATGTTTAGGTTTCACTCTGTTTTCTCCTATATAGATACGTGTAGTTGGAACTCTAAATCAAACACGGTTTGTGCTAGCTCTTTGAAACTTGGCACAATAATGTAGTTCCAAGTTCTATCGCTATGGTTTGTGTGCTATTGAAGTAGCCCCAAGCAGAGACTGACCAGAATCCCTTTCATTGAAAGGGGTTGCCAAGCTTCCAAAAAACTGCGAGTTTCCTGAAATCTCAGCAAACATTTTTTCACCCAATCTTGATGATACTAGCAGGTAGTGATCAGTACACGAATCCCACTTGGATCACCAAATTTCGTTCTTCTAGGTTAAACCGTTCCTTTGCAGTAACCGTTTTCATGTTTAGGTTTCACTCTGTTTTCTCCTATATGGATACATGTAGTTGGAACTCTAAATCAAACACGGTTTGTGCTAGCTCTTTGAAAATTGGCACAATAATGTAGTTCCAAGATCTCCCGCTATGGTTTGTGTGCTATTGAAGTAGCCCCAAGCAGAGACTGACGAGAATCCCTTTCATTTAAAGGGGTTGCCAAGTTTCCAAAAAACTACGAGTTTCCTGAAATCTCAGCAAACATTTTTTTACCCAATCTTGATGATACTTTCAGGTAGTGATCAGTACACAAATCTCACTTGGCTCACTAAATTTTGTTCTTCTAGGTTAAACCGTTCCTTTGCAGTAACTGTTTTCATGTTTAGATTTCACTCTGTTTTCTCCTATATGGATACATGTAGTTGGAACTCTAAATCAAACACGGTTTGTGCTAGCTCTTTGAAACTTGGCACAATAATGTAGTTCCAACTTCTATCGCTATGGTTTGTGTACTATTGAAGTAGCCCCAAACAGAGACTCACGAGTATCCCTTTCATTGAAAGGGGTTGCCAAGCTTCCAAAAAACTACGAGTTTCCTGAAATCTCAGCAAACATTTTTTCACCCAATCTTGATGATACTTGCATGTAGTGATCAGTACACGAATCTCACTTGGCTCACTAAATTTCGTTCATCTAGGTTAAACCGTTCTTTTCCAGTAACCGTTTTCATGTTTAGGTTTCACTCTGTTTTCTCCTATATGGATACATGTAGTTGGAACTCTAAATCAAACACGGTTTGTGCTAGCTCTTTGAAACTTGGCACAATAATGTAGTTCCAAGTACTGTCGCTATGATTTGTGTGCTTTTGAAGTAGCCCCAAGCAGAGACTGACGAGAATCCCTTTCATTGTAACGGGTTATCAAGCTTCCAAAATCTACCAGTTTCCTGAAATCTCAGCAAATATTTTTTCACCCAATCTTGATGATACTTGCAAGTAGTGATCAGTACGTGAATCCCACTTGGCTCAACAAATTTCGTTCTTCTAGGTTAAACCGTTCCTTTGCAGTAACCGTTTTCATGTTTAGGTTTCACTCTGTTTTCTCCTATATGGATACATGTAGTTGGAACTCTAAATCAAACACGATTTGTGCTAGCTCTTTGAAACTTGGCACAATAATGTAGTTCCAAGTTCTATCGCTATGGTTTGTGTGCTATTGAAGTAGCCCCAAGCAGAGACTGACGAGAATCCCTTTCATTGAAAGGGGTTGCCAGGCTTCCAAAAAACTGCGAGTTTCCTGAAATCTCAGCAAACATTTTTTGACCCAGTCTTGAAGATACTTCCATTTAATGATCACTACACCAATCCCACTTGGCTCACCAAATTTCGTTCTTCTAGGTTAAACCGTTCCTTTGCAGTAATCGTTTTCATATTTAGGTTTCACTCTGTTTTCTCCTATATAGATACATGTAGTTGGAACTCTAAATCAAACACGGTTTGTGCTAGCTCTTTGAAACTTGGCACAATAATGTAGTTTCAAGTTCTATCGCTAGGGTTTGTGTGCTATTGAAGTAGCCCCAAGCAGAGACTGACGAGAATCCCTTTCATTGAAAGGGGTTGCCAGGCTTCCAAAAAACTGCGAGTTTCCAGAAATCTCAGCAAACATTTTTTCACCCAGTCTTGATGATACTTCCATTTAATGATCAGTACACCAATCCCACTTGGCTCACCAAATTTCATTCTTCTAGGTTAAACCTTTCCTTTGCAGTAACCGTTTTCATGTTTAGGTTTCACTCTGTTTTCTCCTATATGGATACATGTAGTTGGAACTCTAAATCAAACACGGTTTGTGCTAGCTCTTTGAAACTTGGCACAATAATGTAGTTCCAAGTTCTATCGCTATGGTTTGTGTGCTATTGAAGTAGCCCAAAGCAGAGACTGACGAGAATCCCTTTCATTGAAAGGGGTTGCCAAGCTTCCAAAAAACTACGAGTTTCCTGAAATTTCAGCAAACATTTTTTCACCCAATCTTGATGATACTTCCATTTAATTATCAGGACACCAATCCCACTTGGCTCACCAAATTTCGTTCTTCTAGGTTAAACCGTTCCTTTGCAGTAACCGTTTTCTTCTTTAGATTTCACTCTGTTTTCTCCTATATGGATACATGTCGTTGGAACTCTAAATCAAACACGGTTTGTGCTAGCTCTTTCAAACTTGGCACAATAATGTAGTTCCAAGTTCTATCGCTATGGTTTGTGTGCTATTGAAGTAGCCCCAAGCAGAGACTGACGAGAATCACTTTCATTGAAAGTGGTTGGAGGCTTCCAAAAAACTGCGAGTTTCCTGAAATCTCAGCAAACATTTTTTCACCCAAACTTGATGATACTTCCATTTAATGATCAGTACACCAATACCACTTGGCTCACCAAATTTCGTTCTTCTAGGATAAACGTTCCTTTGCAGTAACCGTTTTCATGTTTAGGTTTCACTCTGTTTTCTCCTATATAGATACGTGTAGTTGGAACTCTAAATCAAACACGGTTTGTGCTAGCTCTTTGAAACTTGGCACAATAATGTAGTTCCAAGTTCTATCGCTATGGTTTGTGTGCTATTGAAGTAGCCCCAAGCAGAGACTGACCAGAATCCCTTTCATTGAAAGGGGTTGCCAAGCTTCCAAAAAACTGCGAGTTTCCTGAAATCTCAGCAAACATTTTTTCACCCAATCTTGATGATACTAGCAGGTAGTGATCAGTACACGAATCCCACTTGGATCACCAAATTTCGTTCTTCTAGGTTAAACCGTTCCTTTGCAGTAACCGTTTTCATGTTTAGGTTTCACTCTGTTTTCTCCTATATGGATACATGTAGTTGGAACTCTAAATCAAACACGGTTTGTGCTAGCTCTTTGAAACTTGGCACAATAATGTAGTTCCAAGATCTCCCGCTATGGTTTGTGTGCTATTGAAGTAGCCCCAAGCAGAGACTGACGAGAATCCCTTTCATTGAAAGGGGTTGCCAAGTTTCCAAAAAACTACGAGTTTCCTGAAATCTCAGCAAACATTTTTTTACCCAATCTTGATGATACTTGCAGGTAGTGATCAGTACACAAATCTCACTTGGCTCACTAAATTTTGTTCTTCTAGGTTAAACCGTTCCTTTGCAGTAACTGTTTTCATGTTTAGATTTCACTCTGTTTTCTCCTATATGGATACATGTAGTTGGAACTCTAAATCAAACACGGTTTGTGCTAGCTCTTTGAAACTTGGCACAATAATGTAGTTCCAACTTCTATCGCTATGGTTTGTGTACTATTGAAGTAGCCAAAAACAGAGACTCACGAGTATCCCTTTCATTGAAAGGGGTTGCCAAGCTTCCAAAAAACTACGAGTTTCCTGAAATCTCAGCAACATTTTTTCACCCAATCTTGATGATACTTGCATGTAGTGATCAGTACACGAATCTCACTTGGCTCACTAAATTCGTTCTTCTAGGTTAAACCGTTCTTTCCAGTAACCGTTTTCATGTTTAGGTTCACTCTGTTTTCTCCTATATGGATACATGTAGTTGGAACTCTAAATCAAACACGGTTTGTGCTAGCTCTTTGAAACTTGGCACAATAATGTAGTTCCAAGTACTGTCGCTATGATTTGTGTGCTTTTGAAGTAGCCCCAAGCAGAGACTGACGAGAATCCCTTTCATTGTAACGGGTTATCAAGCTTCCAAAATCTACCAGTTTCCTGAAATCTCAGCAAATATTTTTTCACCCAATCTTGATGATACTTGCAAGTAGTGATCAGTACGTGAATCCCACTTTGGCTCAACAAATTTCGTTCTTCTAGGTTAAACCGTTCCTTTGCAGTAATCGTTTTCATATTTATGTTTCACTCTGTTTTCTCCTATATAGATACATGTAGTTCGAACTCTAAATCAAACACGGTTTGTGCTAGCTCTTTGAAACTTGGCACAATAATGTAGTTTCAAGTTCTATCGCTAGGGTTTGTGTGCTATTGAAGTAGCCCCAAGCAGAGACTGACGAGAATCCCTTTCATTGAAAGGGTTTGCCAGGCTTCCAAAAAACTGCGAGTTTCCAGAAATCTCAGCAAACATTTTTTCACCCAGTCTTGATGATACTTCCATTTAATGATCAGTACACCAATCCCACTTGGCTCACCAAATTTCATTCTTCTAGGTTAAACCTTTCCTTTGCAGTAACCGTTTTCATGTTTAGGTTTCACTCTGTTTTCTCCTATATAGATACGTGTAGTTGGAACTCTAAATCAAACACGGTTTGTGCTAGCTCTTTGAAACTTGGCACAATAATGTAGATCCCAAGTTCTATCGCTATGGTTTGTGTGCTATTGAAGTAGCCCCAAGCAGAGACTGACGAGAATCCCTTTCATTGAAAGGGGTTGCCAAGCTTGCAAAAAACTACGAGTTTCCTGAAATCTCAGCAAACATTTTTTCACCCAATCTTGATGATACTTGCAGGTAGTGATCAGTACACGAATCCCACTTGGCTCACCAAATTTCGTTTTTCTAGGTTAAACCGTTCCTTTGCAGTAACCGTTTTCATGTTTAGGTTTCACTCTGTTTTCTCCTATATGGATACATGTAGTTGGAACTCTAAATCAAACACGGTTTGTGCTAGCTCTTTGAAACTTGGCACAATAATGTAGTTCTAAGATCTCCCGCTATGGTTTGTGTCCTATTGAAGTAGCCCCAAGCAGAGACTGACGAGAATCCCTTTCATTGAAACGGGTTGCCAAGTTTCCAAAAAACTACGAGTTTCCTGAAATCTCAGCAAACATTTTTTTAACCAATCTTGATGATACTTGCAGGTAGTGATCAGTACACAAATCTCACTTGGCTCACTAAATTTTGTTCTTCTAGGTTAAACCGTTCCTTTGCAGTAACTGTTTTCATGTTTAGATTTCACTCTGTTTTCTCCTATATGGATACATGTAGTTGGAACTCTAAATCAAACACGGTTTGTGCTAGCTCTTTGAAACTTGGCACAATAATGTAGTTCCAACTTCTGTCGCTATGATTTGTGTGCTTTTGAAGTAGCCCCAAGCAGAGACTGACGAGAATCCCTTTCATTGTAAGGGGTTATCAAGCTTCCAAAATCTACGAGTTTCCTGAAATCTCAGCAAATAATTTTTCACCCAATCTTGATGATACTTGCAGGTAGTGATCAGTACACGAATCCCACTTGGCTCACGAAATTTTCGTTCTTCTAGGTTAAACCGTTCCTTTGCAGTAACCGTTTTCATGTTTAGGTTTCACTCTGTTTTCTCCTATATGGATACATGTAGTTGGAACTCTAAATCAAACACGATTTGTGCTAGCTCTTTGAAACTTGGCAAAATAATGTAGTTCCTAGTTCTATCGCTATGGTTTGTGTGCTATTGAAGTAGCCCCAAGCAGAGACTGACGAGAATCCCTTTCATTGAAAGGGGTTGCCAGGCTTCCAAAAAATTGCGAGTTTCCTGAAATCTCAGCAAACATTCTTTGACCCAGTCTTGATGATACTTCCATTTAATGATCACTACACCAATCCCACTTGGCTCACCAAATTTCGTTCTTCTAGGTTAAACCGTTCCTTTTGCAGTATCGTTTTCATATTTAGGTTTCAATCTGTTTTCTTTTATATAGATACATGTAGTTGGAACTCTAAATCAAACACGGTTTGTGCTAGCTCTTTGAAACTTGGCACAATAATGTAGTTTCAAGTTCTATCGCTAGGGTTTGTGTGCTATTGAAGTAGCCCCAAGCAGAGACTGACGAGAATCCCTTTCATTGAAAGGGGTTGCCAGGCTTCCAAAAAACTGCGAGTTTCCTGAAATCTCAGCAAACATTTTTTCACCCAGTCTTGATGATACTTCCATTTAATGATCAGTACACCAATCCCACTTGGCTCACCAAATTTCGTTCTTCTAGGTTAAACCTTTGCTTTGCAGTAACCGTTTTCATGTTTAGGTTTCATTCTGTTTTCTCCTATATGGATACATGTAGTTGGAACTCTAAATCAAACACGGTTTGTGCTAGCTCTTTGAAACTTGGCACAATAATGTAGTTCCAAGTTCTATCGCTATGGTTTGTGTGCTATTGAAGTAGCCCCAAGCAGAGACTGACGAGAATCACTTTCATTGAAAGTGGTTGGAGGCTTCCAAAAAACTGCGAGTTTCCTGAAATCTCAGCAAACATTTTTTCACCCAATCTTGATGATACCTCCATTTAATGATCAGTACACCAATCCCACTTTGCTCACCAAATTTCGTTCTTCTAGGTTAAAACGTTCCTTTGCAGTAACCGTTTTCATGTTTAGGTTTCACTCTGTTTTCTCCTATATGGATACGTGTAGTTGGAACTCTAAATCAAACACGGTTTGGCTAGCTCTTTGAAACTTGGCACAATAATGTAGTTCAAAGTTCTATCACTATGGTTTGTGTGCTATTGAAGTAGCCCCAAGGAGAGAAGGGACGAGAATCCCTTTCATTGAAAGGGGTTGCCAAGCTTGCAAAATCTACGAGTTTCCTGAAATCTCAGCAAACATTTTTTCACCCAATCTTGATAATACTTGGAGGTAGTGATCAGTACACGAATCTCACTTGGCTCACAAATTTCGTTCTTCTAGGTTAAGCCGTTCCTTTGCAGTAACTGTTTTCATGTTTAGGTTTCACTCTGTTTTCTCCTATATGGATACATGTAGTTTTAACTCTAAATCAAACACGGGTTGTGCTAGCTCTTTGAAACTTGGCACAATAATGTAGTTCCAAGTTCTCTCGCTATGGTTTGTGTGCTATTGAAGTAGCCCCAAGCAGAGACTGACGAGAATCCCTTTCATTGAATGGGGTTGCCAAGTTTCCAAAAAACTACGAGTTTCCTGAAATCTCAGCAAACATTTTTTTACCCAATCTTGATGATACTTGCAGGTAGTGATCAGTACACAAATCTCACTTGGCTCACTAAATTTTGTTCTTCTAGGTTAAACCGTTCCTTTGCAGTAACTGTTTTCATGTTTAGATTTCACTATGTTTTCTCCTATATGGATACATGTAGTTGGAACTCTAAATCAAACACGGTTTGTGCTAGCTCTTTGAAACTTGGCAGAATAATGTAGTTCCAAGTTCTGTCGCTATGGTTTTGTGTGCTATTGAAGTAGCCCCCAAACAGAGACTCACGAGAATCCCTTTCATTGAAAGGGGTTGCCAAGCTTCCAAAAAACTACGAGTTTCCTGAAATCTCAGCAAACATTTTTTCACCCAATCTTGATGATACTTGCAGGTAGTGATCAGTACACGAATCTCACTTGGCTCACTAAATTTCGTTCTTCTAGGTTAAACCGTTCCTTTGCAGTAACCGTTTTCATGTTTAGGTTTCACTCTGTTTTCTCCTATATGGATACATGTAGTTGGAACTCTAAATCAAACACGGTTTGTGCTAGCTCTTTGAAACTTGGCACAATAATGTAGTTCCAAGTTCTAAGCTATGGTTTGTGTGCTATTGAAGTAGCCCCAAGCACAGACTGACGAGAATCCCTTTCATTGAAATGGGTTGCCAGGCATCCAAAAAACTGCGAGTTTCCTGAAATCTCAGCAAACATTTTTTCACCCAGTCTTGATGATACTCCCATTTAATGATCAGTACACCAATCCCACTTGGCTCACCAAATTTCGTTCTTCTAGGTTAAACCGTTCCTTTGCAGTAACCGTTTTCATGTTTAGATTTCACTCTGTTTTCTCCTATATGGATACATGTAGTTGGAACTCTAAATCAAACACGGTTTGTGCTAGCTCTTTGAAACTTGGCACAATAATGTAGTTCCGAGTTCTAAACCTATGGTTTGTGTGCTATTGAAGTAGCCCAAGCAGAGACTGACGAGAATCCCTTTCATTGAAAGGGTTGGCAGGCTTCCAAAAAACTGCGAGTTTCCTGAAATCTCAGCAAACATTTTTTTCACCCAGTCTTGATGATACTTCCATTTAATGATCAGTACACCAATCCCACTTGGCTCACCAAATTTCGTTCTTCTAGGTTAAACCGTTCCTTTGCAGTAACTGTTTTCATGTTTAGGTTTCACTTTGTTTTCTCCTATATGGATACATCTAGTTGGAACTCTAAATCAAACACGGTTTGTGCTAGCTCTTTGAAACTTGGCACAATAATGTAGTTCCAAGTTGTATCGCTATGGTTTGTGTGCTATTGAAGTAGCCCCAAGCAGAGACTGACGAGAATCCCTTTCATTGAAAGGGGTTGCCAAGCTTCCAAAAAAATACGAGTTTCTGAAATCTCAGCAAACAATTTTTCACCCAATCTTGATGATACTTGCAGGTAGTGATCAGTACACGAATCCCACTTGGCTCACTAATTTCGTTGTTCTAGGTTAAAACGTTCCTTTGCAGTAACCGTTTCATGTTTAGGTTTCACTCTGTTTTCTCCTATATGGATACATGTAGTTGGAACTCTAAATCAAACACGGTTTGTGCTAGCTCTTTGAAACTTGGCACAATAATGTAGTTCCAAGTTCTAAAGCTATGGTTTGTGTGCTATTGAAGTAGCCCCAAGCAGAGACTGACGAGAATCCCTTTCATTGAAAGGGGTTGCCAGGCTTCCAAAAAACAGCGAGTTTCCTGAAATCTCAGCAAACATGTTTTCACCCGGTCTTGATGATACTTCCATTTAATGATCAGTACACCAATCCCACTTGGCTCACCAAATTTCGTTCTTCTAGGTTAAACCGTTACTTTGCAGTAACCGTTTTCATGTTTAGGTTTCACTCTGTTTTCTCCTATATGGATACATGTAGTTTTAACTCTAAATCAAGCACGGGTTGTGCTAGCTCTTTGAAACTTGGCACAATAATGTAGTTCCAACTTCTATCGCTATGGTTTGTGTGCTATTGAAGTAGCCCCAAGCAGAGACTGATGAGAATCCCTTTCATTGAAAGGGGTTGCCAAGCTTCCAAAAAACTACGAGTTTCCTGAAATCTCAGCAAACATTTTTTCACCCAATCTTGATAATGCTGGCAGGTAGTGATCAGTAAACCAATGCCACTTCTCTAACCAAATTTCGTTCTTCTAGGTTAAACCGTTCCTTTGCAATAACCGTTTTCATGTTTAGGTTTCACTCTGTTTTCTCCTATATGAATACATGTAGTTTTAACTCTAAATCAAACACGGGTTGTGCTAGCTCTTTGAAACTTGGCATAATAATGTAGTTCCAAGTTCTATCGCTATGGTTTGTGTGCTATTGAAGTAGCCCCAAGCAGAGACTGACGAGAATCCCTTTCATTGAAAGGGGTTGCCAAGCTTCCAAAAAACTACGAGTTTCCTGAAATATCAGCAAATATTTTTTCACCGAATCTTGATGATACCTCCATTTAATGATCAGTACACCAATCCCACTTGGCTCACCAAATTTCCTTCTTCTAGGTTAAACCGTTCCTTTGCAGTAACCGTTTTCATGTTTAGGTTTCATTCTGTTTTCTCCTATATGGATACATGTATTTGGAACTCTAAATCAAACACGGTTTGTGCTAGCTCTTTAAAACTTGGCACAATAATGTAGTTCCAAGATCTCCCGCTATGGTTTGTGTGCTATTGAAGTAGCCCCAAGCAGAGACTGACGAGAATCCCTTTCATTGAAAGGGGTTGCCAAGTTTCCAAAAAACTACGAGTTTCCTGAAATCTCAGCAAACATTTTTTTACCCAATCTTGATGATTATTTGCAGGTAGTGATCAATACACAAATCTCACTTGGCTCACTAAATTTTGTTCTTCTATGTTAAACCGTTCCTTTGCAGTAACTGTTTTCATGTTTAGATTTCACTCTGTTTTCTCCTATATGGATACATGTAGTTGGAACTCTAAATCAAACACGGTTTGTGCTAGCTCTTTGAAACTGGCACAATAATGTAGTTCCATCTTCTATCGCTATGGTTTGTGTGCTATTGAAGTAGCCCCAAACAGAGACTCAGGAGAATCCCTTTCATTGAAAGGGGTTGCCAAGCTTCCAAAAAACTACGAGTTCCTGAAATCTCAGCAAACATTTTTTCACCCAATCTTGATGATACTTGCAGGTAGTGATCAGTACACGAATCTCACTTGGCTCACTAAATTTCGTTCTTCTAGGTTAAACCGTTCCTTTGCAGTAACTGTTTTCATATTTAGGTTTCACTCGTTTTCTCCTATATGGATACATGTAGTTGGAACTCTAAATCAAACACGGTTTGTGCTAGCTCTTTTGAAACTTGGCACAATAATGTAGTTCCAAGTTCTATCGCTATGGTTTTGTGTGCTATTGAAGTAGCCCCAAGCAGAGACTGACGAGAATCCCTTTCATTGAAAGGGGTTGCCCAAGCTTCCAAAAAACTGTGAGTTTCCTGAAATCTCAGCAAACAATTTTTCACCCAATCTTGATGATACTTGCAGGTAGTGATCAGTACACGAATCCCACTTGGCTCACTAAATTTCGTTCTTCTAGGTTAAAACGTTCCTTTGCAGTAACCGTTTTCATGTTTAGGTTTCCCGCTGTTTTCTCCTATATGGATACATGTAGTTGGAACTCTAAATCAAACACGGTTTGTGCTAGCTCTTTGAAACTTGGCACAATTAATGTAGTTTCAACTTCTATCGCTAGGGTTTGTGTGCTATTGAAGTAGCCCCAAGCAGAGACTGACGAGAATCCCTTTCATTGAAAGGGGTTGCCAGGCTTACAAAAACTGCGAGTTTCCTGAAATCTCAGCAAACATTTTTTCACCCAGTCTTGATGATACTTCCATTTAATGATCAGTACACCAATCCCACTTGGCTCACCAAATTTCGTTCTTCTAGGTTAAACCGTTCCTTTGCAGTAACCGTTTTCATGTTTAGGTTTCACTCTGTTTTCTCCTATATGGATACATGTAGTTGGAACTCTAAATCAAACACTGTTGTGCTAGCTCTTTGAAACTTGGCACAATAATATATTTCCAAGATCTCTCACTATGGTTTGGTGCTATTGAAGTAGCCCCAAGCAGAGACTGACGAGAATCCCTTTCATTGAAAGGAGTTGCCAAGTTTCCAAAAAAGTACGAGTTTCTGAAATCTCAGCAAACATTTTTTTACCCAATCTTGATGATACTTGCAGGTAGTGATCAGTACACAAATCTCACTTGGCTCACTAAATTTTGTTCTTCTAGGTTAAACCGTTCCTTTGCAGTAACTGTTTTCATGTTTAGATTTCACTCTGTTTTCTCCCAATATGGATACATGTAGTTGGAACTCTAAATCAAACACGGTTTGTGCTAGCTCTTTGAAACTCGGCACAATAATGTAGTTCCAAGTTCTAAAGCGATGGTTTGTGTGCTATTGAAGTAGCCCCAAGCAGAGACTGACGAGAATCCCTTTCATTGAAAGGGGTTGCCAGGCTTCCAAAAACTGCGAGTTTCCTGAAATCTCAGCAAACATTTTTTCACCCAGTCTTGATGATACTTCCATTTAATGATCAGTACACCAATCCCACTTGGCTCACCAAATTTCGTTCTTCTAGGTTAAACCGTTCCTTTGCAGTAATCGTTTCCATATTTAGGTTTCACTCTGTTTTCTCCTATATAGATACATGTAGTTGGAACTCTAAATCAACACGGTTTGTGCTAGCTCTTTGAAACTTGGCACAATAATGTAGTTTCAAACTTCTATCGCTAGGATTTGTGTGCTATTGAAGTAGCCCCAAGCAGAGACTGACGAGAATCCCTTTCATTGAAGGGTTGCCAGGCTTCCAAAAAACAGCGAGTTTCCTGAAATCTCAGCAAACATTTTTTCACCCAGTCTTGATGATACTTCCATTTAATGATCAGGACACCAATCCCACTTGGCTCACCAAATTTTGTTCCTCTAGGTTAAACCGTTCCTTTGCAGTAACCGTTTTCTTCTTTAGATTTCACTCTGTTTTCTCCTATATGGATACATGTAGTTGGAACTCTAAATCAAACACGGTTTGTGCTAGCTCTTTGAAACTTGGCACAATAATGTAGTTCCAAGTTTATCGCTATGGTTTGTGTGCTATTGAAGTAGCCCCAAGCAGAGACTGACGAGAATCCCTTTCATTTAAAAGGGGTTGCCAAGCTTCCAAAAAACTACGAGTTTCCTGAAATATCAGCAAATATTTTTTTCACCGAATCTTGATGATACCTCCATTTAATGATCAGTACACCAATCCCACTTGGCTCACCAAATTTCCTTCTTCTAGGTTAAACCGTTCCTTTGCAGTATACCGTTTTCATGTTTAGGTTTCACTCTGTTTTCTCCTATATGGATACATGTATTTGGAACTCTTAAATCAAACACGGTTTGTGCTAGCTCTTTAAAACTTGGCACAATAATGTAGTTCCAAGATCTCCCGCTATGGTTTGTGTGCTATTGAAGTAGCCCCAAGCAGAGACTGACGAGAATCCCTTTCATTGAAAGGGGTTGCCAAGCTTCCAAAAAACTACGAGTTTCCTGAAATCTCAGCAAACATTTTTCACCCAATCTTGATGATACTTGCAGGTAGTGATCAGTACACGAATCTCACTTGGCTCACTAAATTTCGTTCTTCTAGGTTAAACCGTTCCTTTGCAGTAACTGTTTTCATGTTTAGGTTTCACTCTGTTTTCTCCTATATGGATACATGTAGTTGGAACTCTAAATCAAACACGGTTTGTGCTAGCTCTTAAAACTTGGCACAATAATGTAGTTCCAAGTTCTATCGCTATGGTTTGTGTGCTATTGAAGTAGCCCCAAGCAGAGACTGACGAGAATCACTTTCATTTTAAAGTGGTTGGAGGCTTCCAAAAACTGCGAGTTTCCTGAAATCTCAGCAAACATTTTTTCACCCAATCTTGATGATACTTCCATTTAATGATCAGTACACCAATCCCACTTGGCTCACCAAATTTCGTTCTTCTAGGTTAAAACGTTCCTTTGCAGTAACCGTTTTCATGTTTAGGTTTCACTCTGTTTTCTCCTATATAGATACGTGTAGTTGGAACTCTAAATCAAACACGGTTTGTGCTAGCTCTTTGAAACTTGGCACAATAATGTAGTTCCAAGTTCTATCGCTATGGTTTGTGTGCTATTGAAGTAGCCCCAAGCACAGATTGACGAGAATCCCTTTCATTGAAAGGGGTTGCCAAGCTTCCAAAACACTGCGAGTTTCCTGAAATCTCAGCAAATATTTTTTCACCCAATCTTGATGATACTTGCAGGTAGTGATCCGTACACGAATTACACTTGGCTCACCAAATTTCGTTCTTCTAGGTTAAACCGTTCCTTTGCAGTAACCGTTTTCATTGTTTAGGTTTCACTCTGTTTTCTCTTATATGGATACATGTAGTTGGAACTCTAAATCAAACACGGTTTGTGCTAGCTCCTTTAAAACTTGGCACAATAATGTAGTTCCAAGATCTCCCGCTATGGTTTGTGTGCTATTGAAGTAGCCCCAAGCAGAGACTGACGAGAATCCCTTTCATTGAAAGGGGTTGCCAAGTTTCCAAAAAACTACGAGTTTCCTGGAAATCTCAGCAAACATTTTTTTACCCAATCTTGATGATACTTGCAGGTAGTGATCAGTACACAAATCTCACTTGGCTCACTAAAATTTTGTTCTTCTAGGTTAAACCGTTCCTTTGCAGTAACTGTTTCATGTTTAGATTTCACTCTGTTTTCTCCTATATGGATACATGTAGTTGGAACTCTAAATCAAACACGGTTTGTGCTAGCTCTTTGAAACATGGCACAATAATGTAGTTCCAACTTCTATCGTTATGGTTTGTGTGCTATTGAAGTAGCCCCAAACAGAGACTCAGGAGAATCCCTTTCATTGAAAGGGGTTGCCAAGCTTCCAAAAAACTACGAGTTTCCTGAAATCTCAGCAAACATTTTTTCACCCAATCTTGATGATACTTGCAGGTAGTGATCAGTACATGAATCTCACTTGGCTCACCAAATTTCGTTCTTCTAGTTAAGCGTTCCTTTGCAGTAACTGTTTTTCATGTTTAGGTTTCACTCTGTTTTTCTCCTATATGGATACATGTAGGTTTTAACTCTAAATCAAACACGGGGTTGTGCTAGCTCTTTAAAACTTGGCACAAATAATGTAGTTCCAAGTTCTATCGCTATGGTTTGTGTGCTATTGAAGTAGCCCCAAGCAGAGACTGACGAGAATCCCTTCCATTGAAAGGGGTTGCCAAGTTTCCAAAAAACTACGGAGTTTCCTGAAATCTCAGCAAACATTTTTTTACCCAATCTTGATGATACTTGCAGGTAGTGATCAGTACACAAATCCTCACTTGGCTCACTAAATTTTGTTCTTCTAGGTTAAACCGTTCCTTTGCAGTAACTGTTTTCATGTTTAGATTTCACTCTGTTTTCTCCTATATGGATACATGTAGTTGGAACTCTAAATCAAACACGGTTTGTGCTAGCTCTTTGAAACTTGGCACAATAATGTAGTTCCAACTTCTATCGCTATGGTTTGTGTGCTAATGAAGTAGCCCCAAACAGAGACTCACGAGAATCCCTTTCATTGAAAGGGGTTGCCAAGCTTCCAAAAAACTACGAGTTTCTGAAATCTCAGCAAACATTTTTCACCCAATCTTGATGATACTTGCTGGTAGTGATCAGTACACGAATCTCACTTGGCTCACTAAATTTCGTTCTTCTAGGTTAAACCGTTCCTTTGCAGTAACCGTTTTCATGTTTAGGTTTCACTCTGTTTTCTCCTATATGGATACATGTAGTTGGAACTCTAAATCAAACACGGTTTGTGCTAGCTCTTGAAACTTGGCACAATAATGTAGTTCCAAGTTCTAAAGCTATGGTTTGTGTGCTATTGAAGTAGCCCCAAGCAGAGACTGACGAGAATCCCTTTCATTGAAAGGGGTTGCCAGGCTTCCAAAAAACAGCGAGTTTCCTGAAATCTCAGCAAACATGTTTTCACCCAGTCTTGATGATACTTCCATTTAATGATCAGTACACCAATCCCACTTGGCTCACCAAATTTCGTTCTTCTAGGTTAAACCGTTACTTTGCAGTAACCGTTTTCATGTTTAGGTTTCACTCTGTTTTCTCCTATATGGATACATGTAGTTTTAACTCTAAATCAAGCACGGGTTGTGCTAGCTCTTTGAAACTTGGCACAATAATGTAGTTCCAAGTTCTATCGCTATGGTTTGTGTGCTATTGAAGTAGCCCCAAGCAGAGACTGACGAGAATCCCTTTCATTGAAAGGGGTTGCCAAGCTTCCAAAAAACTACGAGTTTCCTGAAATCTCAGCAAACATTTTTCACCCAATCTTGATAATGCTTGCAGGTAGTGATCAGTAAAACCAATGCCACTTCTCTAACCAAATTTCGTTCTTCTAGGTTAAACCGTTCCTTTGCACTAACCGTTTTCATGTTTAGGTTTCACTCTGTTTTCTCCTATATGAATACATGTAGTTTTTAACTCAAAATCAAACACGGGTTGTGCTAGCTCTTTGAAACTTGGCACAATAATGTAGTTCCAAGTTCTATCGCTATGGTTTGTGTGCTATTGAAGTAGTCCCAAGCAGAGACTGACGAGAATCCCTTTCATTGAAAGGGGTTGCCAAGCTTCCAAAAAACAACGAGTTTCCTGAAATATCAGCAAATATTTTTCACCGAATCTTGATGATACTTCCATTTAATGATCAGTACACCAATCCCACTTGGCTCACCAAATTTCCTTCTTCTAGGTTAAACCGTTCCTTTGCAGTAACCGTTTTTCATGTTTAAGGTTTCACTCTGTTTTCTCCTATATGGATACATGTATTTGGAACTGTAAATCAAACACGGTTTGGTGCTAGCTCTTTAAAACTTGGCACAATAATGTAGTTCCAAGTTCTATCGCTATGGTTTGTGTGCTATTGAAGTAGCCCCAAGCAGAGACTGACGAGAATCCCTTTCATTGAAAGGGGTTGCCAAGTTTCCAAAAAACTACGAGTTTCTGAAATCTCAGCAATATTTTTTTACCCAATCTTGATGATACTTGCAGGTAGTGATCAGTACACAAATCTCACTTGGCTCACTAAATTTTTGTTCTTCTAGGTTAAACCGTTCCTTTGCAGTAACTGTTTTCATGTTTAGATTTCACTCTGTTTTCTCCTATATGGATACATGTAGTTGGAACTCTAAATCAAACACGGTTTGTGCTAGCTCTTTGAAACTTGTCACAATAATGTAGTTCCAACTTCTATCGCTATGGTTTGTGTGCTATTGAAGTAGCCCCAAGCAGAGACTGACGAGAATCACTTTCATTTAAAGTGGTTGGAGGCTTCCAAAAACTGCGAGTTTCCTGAATCTCAGCAAACATTTTTTCACCCAATCTTGATGATACTTCCATTTAATGATCAGTACACCAATCCCACTTGGCTCACCAAATTTCGTTCTTCTAGGTTAAAACGTTCCTTTGCAGTAACCGTTTTCATGTTTAGGTTTCACTCTGTTTTCTCCTATATAGATACGTGTAGTTGGAACTCTAAAATCAAACACGGTTTGTGCTAGCTCTTTGAAACTTGGCACAATAATGTAGTTCCAAGTTCTATCGCTATGGTTTGTGTGCTATTGAAGTAGCCCCAAGCAGAGATTGACGAGAATCCCTTTCATTGAAAGGGGTTGCCAAGCTTCCAAAAAACTGCGAGTTTCCTGAAATCTCAGCAAACATTTTTTCACCCAATCTTGATGATACTTGCAGGTAGTGATCAGTACACAAATCTCACTTGGCTCACTAAATTTTGTTCTTCTAGGTTAAACCGTTCCTTTGCAGTAACTGTTTTTCATGTTTAGATTTCACTCTGTTTTCTCTATATGGATACATGTAGTTGGAACTCTAAATCAAACACGGTTTGTGCTAGCTCTTTGAAACTTGGCACAATTATGTAGTTCCAACTTCTATCGCTATGGTTTGGTGTGCTATTGAAGTAGCCCCAAACAGAGACTCAGGAGAATCCCTTTCATTGAAAGGGGTTGCCAAGCTTCCAAAAAACTACGAGTTCCTGAAATCTCAGCAAACATTTTTTCACCCAATCTTGATGATACTTGCAGGTAGTGATCAGTACACGAATCTCACTTGGCTCACCAAATTTCGTTCTTCTAGGTTAAGCCGTTCCTTTGCAGTAACTGTTTTCATGTTTAGGTTTCACTCTGTTTTCTCCTATATGGATACATGTAGTTTTAACTCTAAATCAAACACGGGTTGTGCTAGCTCTTTAAAACTTGGCACAATAATGTAGTTCCAAGTTCTCTCGCTATGGTTTGTGTGCTATTGAAGTAGCCCCAAGCAGAGACTGACGAGAATCCCTTTCATTGAAAGGGGTTGCCAAGTTTCCAAAAAACTACGAGTTTCCTGAAATCTCAGCAAACATTTTTTTACACAATCTTGATGATACTTGCAGGTAGTGATCAGTACACAAATCTCACTTGCTCACTAAATTTTGTTCTTCTAGGTTAAACCGTTCCTTTGCAGTAACTGTTTTCATGTTCAGATTTCACTCTGTTTTCTCCTATATGGATACATGTAGTTGGAACTCTAAATCAAACACGGTTTGTGCTAGCTCTTTGAAACTGGCACAATAATGTAGTTCCAACTTCTATCGCTATGGTTTTGTGTGCTATTGAAGTAGCCCCAAACAGAGACTCACGAGAATCCCTTTCATTGAAAGGGGTTGCCAAGCTTCCAAAAAACTACGAGTTTCCTGAAATCTCATCAAACATTTTTTCACCCAATCTTGATGACTTGCAGGTAGTGATCAGTACACGAATCTCACTTGGCTCACTAAATTTCGTTCTTCTAGGTTAAACCGTTCCTTTGCAGTAACCGTTTTCATGTTTTGGTTTCACTCTGTTTTCTCCTATATGGATACATGTAGTTGGAACTCTAAATCAAACACGGCTTGTGCTAGCTCTTTGAAACTTGGCACAATAATGTAGTTCCAAGTTCTAAAGCTATGGTTTGTGTGCTATTGAAGTAGCCCCAAGCAGAGACTGACGAGAATCCCTTTCATTGAAAGGGTTGCCAGGCTTCCAAAAACAGCGAGTTTCCTGAAATCTCAGCAAACATGTTTTCACCCAGTCTTGATGATACTCCCATTTAATGATCAGTACACCAATCCCACTTGGCTCACCAAATTTCGTTCTTCTAGGTTAAACCGTTCCTTTGCAGTAACCGTTTTCATGTTTAGGATTCACTCTGTTTTCTCCTATATGGATACATGTAGTTGGAACTCTAAATCAAGCACGGGTTGTGCTAGCTCTTTGAAACTTGGCACAATAATGTAGTTCCAAGTTCTATCGCTATGGTTTGTGTGCTATTGAAGTAGCCCAAGCAGAGACTGACGAGAATCCCTTTCATTGAAAGGGGTTGCCAAGCTTCCAAAAAACTATGAGTTTCCTGAAATCTCAGCAAACATTTTTCACCCAATCTTGATAATGCTTGCAGGTAGTGATCAGTAAACCAATGCCACTTCTCTAACCAAATTTCGTTCTTCTAGGTTAAACCGTTCCTTTGCACTAACCGTTTTCATGTTTAGGTTTCACTCTGTTTTCTCCTATATGAATACATGTAGTTTTAACTCTAAATCAAACACGGGTTGTGCTAGCTCTTTGAAACTTGGCACAATAATGTAGTTCCAAGTTCTATCGCTATGGTTTGTGTGCTATTGAAGTAGTCCCAAGCAGAGACTGACGAGAATCCCTTTCATTGAAAGGGGTTGCCAAGCTTCCAAAAAACAACGAGTTCCTGAAATATCAGCAAATATTTTTTCACCGAATCTTGATGATACTTCCATTTAATGATCAGTACACCAATCCCACTTGGCTCACCAAATTTCCTTCTTCTAGGTTAAACCGTTCCTTTGCAGTAACCGTTTTCATGTTTAGGTTTCACTCTGTTTTCTCCTATATGGATACATGTATTTGGAACTGTAAATCAAACACGGTTTGTGCTAGCTCTTTAAAACTTGGCACAATAATGTAGTTCAAAGTTCTATCGCTATGGTTTGTGTGCTATTGAAGTAGCCCCAAGCAGAGACTGACGAGAATCCCTTTCATTGAAAGGGTTGCCAAGTTTCCAAAAAAAACTACGAGTTTCCTGAAATCTCAGCAAATATTTTTTTACCCAATCTTGATGATACTTGCAGGTAGTGATCAGTACACAAATCTCACTTGGCTCACTAAATTTTGTTCTTCTAGGTTAAACCGTTCCTTTGCAGTAACTGTTTTCATGTTTAGATTTCACTCTGTTTTCTCCTATATGGATACATGTAGTTGTAACTCTAAATCAAACACGGTTTGTGCTAGCTCTTTGAAACTTGTCACAATAATGTAGTATCCAACTTCTATCACTATGGTTTGTGTGCTATTGAAGTAGCCCCAAGCAGAGACTGACGAGAATCACTTTCATTTAAAGTGGTTGGAGGCTTCCAAAAACTGCGAGTTTCCTGAAATCTCAGCAAACATTTTTCACCCAATCTTGATGATACTTCCATTTAATGATCAGTACACCAATCCCACTTGGCTCACCAAATTTCGTTCTTCTAGGTTAAAACGTTCCTTTGCAGTAACCGTTTTCATGTTTAGGTTTCACTCTGTTTTCTCCTATATAGATACGTGTAGTTGGAACTCTAAATCAAACACGGTTTGTGCTAGCTCTTTGAAACTTGGCACAATAATGTAGTTCCAAGTTCTATCGCTATGGTTTGTGTGCTATTGAAGTAGCCCCAAGCAGAGATTGACGAGAATCCCTTTCATTGAAAGGGGTTGCCAAGCTTCCAAAAAACTGCGAGTTTCCTGAAATCTCAGCAAACATTTTTTCACCCAATCTTGATGATACTTGCAGGTAGTGATCAGTACACAAATCTCACTTGCTCACTAAATTTTGTTCTTCTAGGTAAAACCGTTCCTTTGCAGTAACTGTTTTCATGTTTAGATTTCACTCTGTTTTCTCCTATATGGATACATGTAGTTGGAACTCTAAATCAAACACGGTTTGTGCTAGCTCTTTGAAACTTGGCACAATTATGTAGTTCCAACTTCTATCGCTATGGTTTGTGTGCTATTGAAGTAGCCCCAAACAGAGACTCAGGAGAATCCCTTTCATTGAAAGGGGTTGCCAAGCTTCCAAAAAACTACGAGTTTCCTGAAATCTCAGCAAACATTTTTTCACCCAATCTTGATGATACTTGCAGGTAGTGATCAGTACACGAATCTCACTTGGCTCACCAAAATTCGTTCTTCTAGGTTAAGCCGTTCCTTTGCAGTAACTGTTTTCATGTTTAGGTTTCACTCTGTTTTCTCCTATATGGATACATGTAGTTTTAACTCTAAATCAAACACGGGGTTGTGCTAGCTCTTTAAAACTTGGCACAATAATGTAGTTCCAAGTTCTCTCGCTATGGTTTGTGTGCTATTGAAGTAGCCCCAAGCAGAGACTGACGAGAATCCCTTTCATTGAAAGGGGTTGCCAAGTTTCCAAAAAACTACGAGTTTCCTGAAATCTCAGCAAACATTTTTTTTACACAATCTTGATGATACTTGCAGGTAGTGATCAGTACACAAATCTCACTTGGCTCACTAAATTTTGTTCTTCTAGGTTAAAACCGTTCCTTTGCAGTAACTTGTTTTCATGTTTAGATTTCACTCTGTTTTCTCCTATATGGATACATGTAGTTGGAACTCTAAATCAAACACGGTTTGTGCTAGCTCTTTGAAACTTGGCACAATAATGTAGTTCCAACTTCTATCGCTATGGTTTGTGTGCTATTGAAGTAGCCCCAAACAGAGACTCACGAGAATCCCCTTTCATTGAAAGGGGTTGCCAAGCTTCCAAAAAACTACGAGTTTCCTGAAATCTCAGCAAACATTTTTTCACCCAATCTTGATGACTTGCAGGTAGTGATCAGTACACGAATCTCACTTGGCTCACTAAATTTCGTTCTTCTAGGTTAAACCGTTCCTTTGCAGTAACCGTTTTCATGTTTAGGTTTCACTCTGTTTCTCCTATATGGATACATGTAGTTGGAACTCTAAATCAAACACGGCTTGTGCTAGCTCTTTGAAACTTGGCACAATAATGTAGTTCCAAGTTCTAAAGCTATGGTTTGTGTGCTATTGAAGTAGCCCCAAGCAGAGACTGACGAGAATCCCTTTCATTGAAAGGGGTTGCCAGGCTTCCAAAAAACTGCGAGTTTCCTGAAATCTCAGCAAACATTTTTTCACCCAGTCTTGATGATACTCCCATTTAATGATCAGTACACCAATCCCACTTGGCTCACCAAATTTCGTTCTTCTAGGTTAAACCGTTCCTTTGCAGTAACCGTTTTCATGGTTTAGGATTCACTCTGTTTTCTCCTATATGGATACATGTAGTTGGAACTCTAAATCAAACACGGTTTGTGCTAGCTCTTTGAAACTTGCACAATAATGTAGTTCCAAGTTCTATCGCTATGGTTTGTGTGCAATTGAAGTAGCCCCAAGCAGAGACTGACGAGAATCCCTTTCATTGAAAGGGTTGCCAAGTTTCCAAAAAACTACGAGTTTCCTGAAATCTCAGCAAATATTTTTTTACCCAATCTTGATGATACTTGCAGGTAGTGATCAGTACACAAATCTCACTTGGCTCATTAAATTTTGTTCTTCTAGGTTAAACCGTTCCTTTGCAGTAACTGTTTTCATGTTTAGATTTCACTCTGTTTTCTCCGATATGGATACACGTAGTTGGAACTCTAAAATCAAACACGGTTTGTGCTAGCTCTTTGAAACTTGGCACAATAATGTAGTTCCAACTTCTATCGCTATGGTTTGTGTGCTATTGAAGTAGCCCCAAACAGAGACTCACGAGAATCCCTTTCATTGAAAGGGGTTGCCAAGCTTCCAAAAAACTACGAGTTTCATGAAATCCCAGCATAAATTTTTTCACCAATGTGATGATACTTGCAGGTAGTGATCAGTACACGAATCTCACTTGGCTCACTAAATTTCGTTTTTCTAGTTTAAACCGTTCCTTTGCAGTAACCGTTTTCATGTTTAGGTTTCACTCTGTTTTCTCCTATATGGATACATGTAGTTGGAACTCTAAATCAAAACACGGTTTGTGCTAGCTCTTTGAAACTTGGCACAATAATGTAGTTCCGAGTTCTAAAGCTATGGTTTGTGTGCTATTGAAGTAGCCCCAAGCAGAGACTGACGAGAATCCCTTTCATTGAAAGGGGTTGCCAGGCTTCCAAAAACTGCGAGTTTCCTGAAATCTCAGCAAACATTTTTCACCCAGTCTTTGATGATACTTCCATTTAATGATCAGTACACCAATCCCACTTGGCTCACCAAAATTTCGTTCTTCTAGGTTAAACCGTTCCTTTGCAGTAACCGTTTTCATGTTTAGGTTTCACTCTGTTTTCTCCTATATGGATACATGTAGTTTTAACTCTAAATCAAGCACGGGTTGTGCTAGCTCTTTAAAACTTGGCACAATAATGTAGTTCCAACTTCTATCGCTATGGTTTGTGTGCTATTGAAGTAGCCCCAAGCAGAGACTCACGAGAATCCCTTTCATTGAAAGGGGTTGCCAAGTTTCCAAAAAACTACGAGTTTCCTGAAATCTCAGCAAATATTTTTTTACCCAATCTTGATGATACTTGCAGGTAGTGATCAGTACACAAATCTCACTTGGCTCACTAAATTTTGTTCTTCTAGGTTAAACCATTCCTTTGCAGTAACTGTTTTCATGTTTAGATTTCACTCTGTTTTCTCCTATATGGATACATGTAGTTGGAACTCTAAATCAAACACGGTTTGTGCTAGCTCTTTGAAACTTGTCACAATAATGTAGTTCCAACTTCTATCGCTATGGTTTGTGTGCTATT
Organism: Urocitellus parryii; assembly: GCF_045843805.1. Classification (NCBI taxonomy): domain Eukaryota; kingdom Metazoa; phylum Chordata; class Mammalia; order Rodentia; family Sciuridae; genus Urocitellus; species Urocitellus parryii. Next base: position 2,768 of record NW_027554098.1, on the reverse strand, counting down.
GAAGTAGCCCCAAGCAGAGACTGACGAGAATCACTTTCATTTAAAGTGGTTGGAGGCTTCCAAAAACTGCGAGTTTCCTGAAATCTCAGCAAACATTTTTTCACCCAATCTTGATGATACTTCCATTTAATGATCAGTACACCAATCCCACTTGGCTCACCAAATTTTCGTTCTTCTAGGTTAAAACGTTCCTTTGCAGTAACCGTTTTCATGTTTAGGTTTCACTCTGTTTTCTCCTATATTAGATACGTGTAGTTGGAACTCTAAATCAAACACGGTTTGTGCTAGCTCTTTGAAACTTGGCACAATAATGTAGTTCCAAGTTCTATCGCTATGGTTTGGGTGCTATTGAAGTAGCCCCAAGCAGAGATTGACGAGAATCCCTTTCATTGAAAGGGGTTGCCAAGCTTCCAAAAACTGCGAGTTTCCTGAAATCTCAGCAAACATTTTTTCACCCAATCTTGATGATACTTGCAGGTAGTGATCCGTACACGAATTCCACTTGGCTCACCAAATTTTCGTTCTTCTAGGTTAAACCGTTCCTTTGCAGTAACCGTTTTCATGTTTAGGTTTCACTCTGTTTTCTCCTATATGGATACATGTAGTTGGAACTCTAAATCAAACACGGTTTGTGCTAGCTCTTTAAAACTTGGCACAATAATGTAGTTCCAAGATCTCCCGCTATGGTTTGTGTGCTATTGAAGTAGCCCCAAGCAGAGACTGACGAGAATCCCTTTCAGTGAAAGGGGTTGCCAAGTTTCCAAAAAACTACGAGTTTCCTGAAATCTCAGCAAACATTTTTTTACCAATCTTGATGATACTTGCAGGTAGTGATCAGTACACAAATCTCACTTGGCTCACTAAATTTTGTTCTTCTAGGTTAAACCGTTCCTTTGCAGTAACTGTTTTCATGTTTAGATTTCACTCTGTTTTCTCCTATATGGATACATGTAGTTTGGAACTCTAAAATCAAACACGGCTTGTGCTAGCTCTTTGAAACTTGGCACAATTATGTAGTTCCAACTTCTATCGCTATGGTTTTGTGTGCTTTGAAGTAGCCCCAAACAGAGACTCAGGAGAATCCCTTTTATTGAAAGGGGTTGCCAAGCTTCCAAAAAACTACGAGTTTCCTGAAATCTCAGCAAACATTTTTTCACCCAATCTTGATGATACTTGCAGGTAGTGATCAGTACACGAATCTCACTTGCTCACCAAATTTCGTTCTTCTAGGTTAAGCCGTTCCTTTGCAGTAACTGTTTTCATGTTTAGGTTTCACTCTGTTTTCTCCTATATGGATACATGTAGTTTTAACTCTAAATCAAACACGGGTTGTGCTAGCTCTTTAAAACTTGGCACAATAATGTAGTTCCAAGTTCTCTCGCTATGGTTTGTGTGCTATTGAAGTAGCCCCAAGCAGAGACTGACGAGAATCCTTTCATTGAAAGGGGTTGCCAAGTTTCCAAAAAACTACGAGTTTCCTGAAATCTCAGCAAACATTTTTTTACCCAATCTTGATGATACTTGCAGGTAGTGATCAGTACACAAATCTCACTTGGCTCACTAAATTTTGTTCTTCTAGGTTAAACCGTTCCTTTGCAGTAACTGTTTTCATGTTTAGATTTCACTCTGTTTTCTCCTATATGGATACATGTAGTTGGAACTCTAAATCAAACACGGTTTGTGCTAGCTCTTTGAAACTTGGCACAATAATGTAGTTCCAACTTCTATCGCTATGGTTTGTGTGCTATTGAAGTAGCCCCAAACAGAGACTCACGAGAATCCCTTTCATTGAAAGGGGTTGCCAAGCTTCCAAAAAACTACGAGTTTCCTGAAATCTCAGCAAACATTTTTTCACCCAATCTTGATGATACTTGCAGGTAGTGATCAGTACACGAATCTCACTTGGCTCACTAAATTTCGTTCTTCTAGGTTAAACCGTTCCTTTGCAGTAACCGTTTTCATGTTTAGGTTTCACTCTGTTTTCTCCTATATGGATACATGTAGTTGGAACTCTAAATCAAACACGGCTTGTGCTAGCTCTTTGAAACTTGGCACAATAATGTAGTTCCAAGTTCTAAAGCTATGGTTTGTGTGCTATTGAAGTAGCCCCAAGCAGAGACTGACGAGAATCCCTTTCATTGAAAGGGGTTGCCAGGCTTCCAAAAAACTGCGAGTTTCCTGAAATCTCAGCAAACATTTTTTCACCCAGTCTTGATGATACTCCCATTTAATGATCAGTACACCAATCCCACTTGGCTCACCAAATTTCAGTTCTTCTAGGTTAATCCGTTCCTTTGCAGTAACCGTTTTCATGTTTAGGATTCACTCTGTTTTCTCCTATATGGATACATGTAGTTGGAACTCTAAATCAAACACGGTTTGTGCTAGCTCTTTGAAACTTGGCACAATAATGTAGTTCCAAGTTCTATCGCTATGGTTTGTGTGCTATTGAAGTAGCCCCAAGCAGAGACTGACGAGAATCCCTTTCATTGAAAGGGGTTGCCAAGTTTCCAAAAAACTACGAGTTCCTGAAATCTCAGCAAATATTTTTTTACCCAATCTTGATGATACTTGCAGGTAGTGATCAGTACACAAATCTCACTTGGCTCATTAAATTTTGTTCTTCTAGGTTAAACCGTTAATTTGCAGTAACTGTTTTCATGTTTAGATTTCACTCTGTTTTCTCCGATATGGATACATGTAGTTGGAACTCTAAATCAAACACGGTTTGTGCTAGCTCTTTGAAACTTGGCACAATAATGTAGTTC